>NC_058413.1:59805217-59838379 GCF_002201575.2 Neomonachus schauinslandi | reverse complement strand
TTCTATCACTTGCCAGAAGCGGCCGACGGAAGCCCCTCCCCCGCCGTCTATCCTCCCGAATATCGCCTCGGATTCACTTCTCCGCACGTCCTACCTTCAAGAAAGTGGTCGCTTTTCTGGTGAGGGAGTTGTTGCTCTTCTTTTCTTCGATCTCCTATTGAGTTTGTAGGTTTTCAGAATGGTTTGATCCCTATCCAGCTGAATTCCTGAGAGGAGATGAAATCCAGGTCTCCTACTCCTCCGCCATCTTGCTCCGCCCCCCCTGGCTTTGATATTTTACTATAGTTCTATAAGATGTAGCCATCAGGGAAAACTGGGTGAAGGGTACACTGGACCTCTTTGTACTATTTTTGTAGATCCCCATGAGTCTATAATCATTTCAAAATAAATTTTTTAAATAATAAATATTCTAAAATATATTATTATTAAGTTTCTAAAACAGCTATCCAATAAAAGGATAATTTGAATAACACATTTTTAAAATATTTTTATTGAGATATAATTAACATATAACATTGTATAAGTTTAAGGTGTACAATGTGTTGATTTGATACATTTACATATTGCAATACAATTACGACCTTAGCATTAGCTGACACCACGGCTCCTCCAGGGCGGAGATTGAGAGGCTGCCATTTTTACTCTCGTCCTCCAAAGCTGCACGGAAAGCTTGTAGGGAACAAAAGCTCCCGAGAGCAAACCTGAGCAGATTACTTAGCCCGACCCCAGCAAGGGTGGGGCAATTCCAATTCCAGCAAAGACATTTGAGAACCATGGCAACAGGCCCCTCCCCCAGAAGATCAGCAAGAACAGCCAGCCAAGACCAACTTACTGATCAATGAGAATGGCAGAACTCCAGTGTTAGGGGACTACTGCACATAGAATTCATGGCTTTTTTCCCATGATTCTTTAGTCTTTCAAAGTTAATTTTTTAAATTTTCTTTTCTTTTAAATTTCCTTTTTTTTCTCTTTTCCCTTTTTCAGCCAACATCTTATCAATTCCTTTTTCAAAACATCTTTTTTATTTTTCATTTTTAGAGTCATATTCTATCCCTTCATAGTAGTTAACCTTATTTTTGATACACACACACACACACACACACACACACATATATATATATAAGTTGTCTTCTCTTTAAAATTTTGGGATACAGTTTCTTCTAACAGACCAAAATATACCCTAAATCTCTAGTGTATGGCTTTGTTCTAGTCTCCTGCCTAACCACATTCTCTCCCTTTTATTTATTTATTTTTTAAATCCTCTTCTTTCTTTTTTCAACCAACTTCTTATCTTATTGATTCCTTTTATAAAATCTTTTATAATTTTCATCTTTATAGTCATGTTCCATCCCTTCATCATGTTTACCCATATTTTTGTACATATATAAGCTTTTCTTTCTTTAAAAATATGGGAGACACGTTCTTCTAACAGACCAAAATACACCCAAAATCTAGTGTGTGGCACTGATCTATGAAACAGCCGGATCATATTTGATCATATTCTCTTTTTTTTGTTTGTTTGGTTGGGTTTTTATCTTTTTCTTTTCCTTTTTCTTTCTTTCCCTTTCTTTTCCCCCAGTTTCAGGTCTCTTCTGATTTGTTTAGTGTATATTTTCTGGGGACGTTGTTACCCTGTTAGCATTTTGTTCTCTCATTCATCTATTCTCCTCTGACAAAATGATAAGACAGAATATATCACCTCAACAAAAAGAACAAGAGGCAGTACCCACTACCAGGGACCTAATCAATATGGACATTAGTATGATGTTGGAACTAGAGTTCAGAATGATGATTTTAAAGATCAGAGCTGGGCTTGAAAAAACCATGGAGAAATAAAAGAACTAAAATCTAACCAAGTCTACATCAAAAAGGCTATTAGTGAGGTGCAATAAAAAATGGAGGCTCTAACTGCTAGGATAAATGAAGCAGAAGAGAGAATTAGTGATATAGAAGACCAAATGATGGAAAATAAAGAAGCCGAGAAAAAGACAGATAAGCAACTACTGGATCACGAGGGCAGAATATGAGAGATAAGCGATACCATAAGATGAAACAACATTAGAATAATTGGGATCTGAGAAGAAGAAGAAAGAGAGAGAGGGGGCAGAAGGTATATTGGAGCAAATTATAGCAGAGAACTTCCCTAATTTGGGGAAGGAAACAGGCATCAAAATCCAGGAGACACAGAGAACCCCTCTCAAAATCAATAAAAATAGGTCAACACCCTGACATCTAATAGTAAAACTTACAAGTCTCAGAGACAAAGAGAAAAGCCTGAAAGCCTGAAAGCAGCTCAGGAGAAGAGATCTGTAACCTACAATGGTGGAAACCTGAACAGACCTATAACCACTAAGGAAATTGAAGCAGTAATCAGAAATCTCCCGAAAAACAAAAGCCTAGGGCCAGACGGCTTCCCAGGGGAATTCTACCAAACATTTCAAAAAGAATTAATACCTATTCTTCTGAAACTGTTCCAAAAAATAGAAATGGAAAGAAAACTTCCAAACTTGTTTTATGAGGCCACCATTACCTTGATCCCAAAACCAGACAAAGACCCAGTTAAAAAGAATTACAGACCAATATCCCAGATGAACATGGATGCAAAAATTCTCACCAAAATACTAGCCAATAGGATCCAACAGTCCATTAAAAGGATTATTCACCATGACCAAGTGGGATTTATCCCTGGGCTGCAAGGTTGGTTCAACATCCGCCAATCAATCAATGTGATACAATACATTGATAAAAGAAAGAAGAAGAACCATATGATCCTCTCAATAGATGCAGTAAAAGCATTTGACAAAGTACAGCATTCTTTCTTGATCAAAACTCTTCAGAGTATAGGCATAGAGGGTACATACCTCAATATCATAAAAGCCATCCATGAAAAACCCACAACAAATATCATTCTCAATGGGGAAAAACTGAGAGCTTTCCCCCTAAGGTCAGGAACGTGGCAGGGATGTCCACTATCACCACTGCTATTCAACATAGTATTGGAAGTCCTAGCCACAGCAATCAGACAACAAAAAGAAATCAAAGGCATCCAAATTGGCAAAGAAGAAGTCAAACTCTCACTCTTTGCAGATGATATGATACTTTATGTGGAAAACCCAAAAGACTCCACCCCAAAACTGCTAGAACTCATACAGGAATTCAGTAATGGCAGGATATAAAATCAATGCACAGAAGTCAGTGGCATTCCTATACACCAACAACAAGAAGAAGAAAGAGAAATTAAGGAGTCGATCCCATTTACAATTGCACCCAAAATCATAAGATACCTAGGCATAAATCTAACCCAAGAGGCAAAGGATCTGTACTCAGAAAACTGTAAAATACTCATGAAAGAAATTGAGGAAGACACAAAGAAATGGAAAAACGTTCCATGCTCATGGATTGGAAGAACAAATATTGTGAAGATGTCAATGCTACCTAGAGCAATCTACACATTTATTGCAATCCCTATCAAAATACCATCCATTTTTTTTTCAAAGAAATGGAACAAATAATCCTAAAATTTGTATGGAGCCAAAAAAGACCCTGAAGAGCCAGAGGAATGTTGAAAAAGAAAAGCAAAGCTGGCGGCATCACAATTCCAGACTTCGTGCTCTATTACAAAGCTGTCATCATCAAGACAGTCTCGTACTGGCACAAAAACAGACACATAGATCAATGGAACAGAATAGGTAGCCGAGAAATGGACCCTCAACTCTATGGTCAACTAATCGTCGACAAAGCAGGAAAGAATGTCCAATGGAAAAAAAAACAGTCTTTTCAACAAATGGTGTTGGGAAATTGGACAGCCACATGCAGAAGAATGAAACTGTATCATTTCCTTACACCACACACAAAAATAGACTCAAAATGGTTAAAAGACCTCAATGTGAGACAAGAGTCCATCAAAATCCTAAAGGAGAACACAGGCAGAGCAAGCTCTTCAAACTCAGCCGCAGCAACTTCTTCCTAGAAACATCGCCAAAGGCAAGGGAAGCAAGGGCAAAAATGAACTATTGGGACCTCATCAAGATAAAAAGCTTTTGCACAGCAAAAGAAACAGTCAACAAAACTAAAAGACAACTGACAGAATGGGAGAAGATATTTGCATGTGACATATCAGATAAAGGGCTAGTATCCAAAATCTATAAAGAACTTATCAAACTCAACACCGAAAAACAAATGGTCTGACCAAAAAATGGGCAGAAGACATGAACAGACATTTTTCCAAAGAAGACATCCAAATGGCCAACAGACACATGAAAAAGTGCTCAACATCCCTTGGCATCAGGGAAATCCAAATCAAAACCTCAATGAGATACCACCTCACACCAGTCAGGATGGTTCAAATTAACAAGTCAGGAAACGACAGATGTTGGTGGGGATGTGGAGAAAGGGGAACCCTCCTACACTGTTGTTGGGAATGCAAGCTGGTGCAGCCACTCTGGAAAACAGTATGGAGGTTCCTCAAAAAGTTGAAAATAGAGCTACGATACAATCCAGCAATTGCACTACTGGGTATTTACCCCAAAGATACAAATATAGGGATCCGAAGGGGTACGTGCACCCCTAATGTTTATAGCAGCAATGTCCACAATAACCAAACTATGGAAAGAGCTAAAATGTCCATCGACAGATGAATGGATAAAGAAGAAGTGGTATATATATATACAATGGAATATTATGCAGCCATCAAAAGGAATGAAATCTTGCCATTTGCAATGACATGGATGGAACTGGCTGGTATTATGCTGAGCAAAATAAGTCAGAGAAAGACACGTATCATATGATCTCACTGCTATGAGGATTTCTTAATCTGAGGAAACAAACTGAGGTTTGCTGGAGTGGTGGGGGGTGGCTGGGTGATAGACATTCGGGAGGGTATGTGCTATGGTGAGAACCGTGATTTGTGCAAGACTGTTGAATCACAGACCTGTAAACTGTGAAACCAATAATACATTATATGTTAAAAAGAAGAAGAAGAAGAAGAAGAAGAAGAAGTTAGCGGGCAGGGAAAAATGAAGGGGGGAAATCAGAGGGAAGATGAACCATGAGTGACTCTGGACTCTGAGAAACAAACTGAGGCTTCTATGGGTGGAGTGTGGGGTGATGTTTTAGCCTGGTGATGGATATTAAAGAGAGCACATACTGAATGGAGCAGTGGGTGTTACACGCAAACAATGAATCATGGAACACTACATCAAAAACTAATGATGTAATGTATGGTGATTAACATAACATAAGGGAGGGAGCCTTTACATTAAAAAGGTATTTAGCTTTAGCATCAATTATTATGGTGAGAAAATGGAAATTACCAAAGTGAGTAATGATTAAGTAGAATATTTTGCATTCTGATATTATATCCATAGTATCTAGAACATTGTTTGTTAGAAGGTACACAGCATATATTACAAAATGAACGAATAACAATTTGAATTATATGATCTAGGAATATAAATTTTAGGATTATAAATTATAAATATCAATTATAATTCCAGTATTGTAAATCCTAAGCAGTTATTGAAATGAGTGTGTTAATCATGATATGGAAAATGTGAATATGGTAATGTTGAGTGAAAAAATAAAATATATAGCTTCTGCAGCAATGGTTCTTTTTTTTATGTGTTTAAACTTAATCATTTTATTTTATTTTTTATGTTGTGTTAATCACCATACACTACATCATTAGTTTTTGATATAGTGTTCCATGATTCATTGTTTGTGTATAACACCCAGTGCTCCATTAAGTATGTGCCCTCTTTAATACCCATCACCATCCCCACACCCCCCTCCCCTCTAGAACCCTCCGTTTGTTTCTCAGGGTCCATACTCTCATGGTTCATCTCCCCCTCCTATTTTTCCCCCCCTTCATTTTTCCCTTCCTGCTATCTTCTTCTTCTTTTTAGCATATAATATATTATTTGTTTCAGAGGTACAGGTCTATGATTTATCAGTCTTGCACAATTCACAGTGCTCACCATAGCACATACCCTCCCCAATGTCTATCACTCAGCCACCCCATCCCTCCCACCCCCCACCACTCCAGCAACCCTGTTTGTTTCCTGAGATTAAGAATTCCTCATATCAGTGAGATCATATGATACATGTCTTTCTCTGATTGACTTATTTCGCTCAGCATAATACCCTCCAGTTCCATCCACGTCATTGCAAATGGCAAGATTTCATTCCTTTTGATGGTGCAGCAATTGTTCTTAAACTTCAGCATATATCATGTTACCTGGATGGCTTGTTAGTACACAGATTTCCAAATTTCAACACCATTTTCTGTTTCAGTAGGTCTGGAATGGGGCCCAATAATTTGTGTTTCTAGCAAGTTCCCATCTAATCCCCATGGTGGTGGTCTGGAGACCACATTTTGTAAACTACTGATCTAAAGGATAATAACAAGAATGTAAAACAAGCAAATAAAATTATATATGGAAAAAGTGTTGAGTGAGTAAAATTATACCTAGAAAATGGAGAGAATACAGTGTTAGCTGATTGTCTTTTAGAGGTGGAATCATGGCTTATAGTTCTTTTTTCTTTTCTTTATTTTCCAAATTTTCTTTGTAGTCATCTCTTACTTTAAAATGGAAAATGAAAAAGACCAAGCAGTTTAAATGTAAAAGTAAAAACAATAAAGATAATTGATGAATATACACTAAAGGGAGATACTAATTTTTTCTGAAGAGAAAATAATAAAATCTGGAATGAAGGGGCTAACTTAAGTGACTAGTATATGCTTACCTTTAGTACAGCTTACATGGCCTCTGTTAGTATTCCCCAGTACTAAACTGATCCTTCACCTGAAACCTAAAGTTATTATTTTCAAAAAACTTTTTTTTACTCTTCTAAAGCCAGACCCCACAGATGCTGAGTACAGCTTAACCCATATTTGATTTGGTTATTCTCTTTGTTCTTGGTGACGTGGGTTTCTTTGAGACCAAGGCTCAGGTTGTTGCTTATTTAACATGCCATTGGGCTGGGTATGGGAAAGTGCTAACATTCCCTGTCCTCAGCTCGAGTTCATATTTTCTTTTGCCTGCCTGAATTGACTACTCTCCATCATTCTCTCTTTTCCAGGACATAGATGATTTTGTATCTAAAAACCTACCTTAATTTTTTTCTTAATATTTGAAGAAAGACCTGCCAAGGATTAAACAAGGAGAAATGAATTGAAATACCAATTCTCATGTTTAGCTAAAGTGGTTATCGAACCAATGGGCCTCATACATGCAAAATTTGTGCTCTACCCAGTGAACTTCATCCCCAAGTGTAGATAATTTTGGACTGCATCAAAAACCTCTGTTGAGTTCTGACTAGCAGGTGGTCTAACAGGAAGCACTAGATGGCTGTGGAATAAGGTTGGTGTATCTTCTTTCTCTGGCCTCTTCCCCGTAGACCATGGCTTTTAGTGGCTATATGCCTCCACTCAAAGTCTTGCTTTTCTAGGCTTTGTCTCTCCTCTAGCTACAGCTCTGTCTACAGATTCTGATACCTGCTCCCTGTCTGTCCCTTCAGATGTAAAATACTAGTTGCTCCATTTGCTGCTAGTTTGATGACCCCTTTCATATTCCTTACTGATTTCCCTTAATCCTTCCCGTACTTTGTACATGGTCCTTTTATTGAAGTCCCTTTATTAAAGTCCTAAAATTCCCCAGTTGAGTAGGCCATTTTTTCCCCTCTGAGACCTTTGCCTTCACGCTTTTTTTTTTAAGATTTTATTTACTTATTTGAGAGAGACACACACACAGAGAGATCACAACAGAGATAGTGACAGAGATAGCAAGAGAGCGCACAAGCAAGGAGGAGAGGAAGAAGCAGGTTCCCCGCTGAGCAGGGAGCCTGACACAGGGCTCGATCCCAGGACCCTGGGAACATGGCCTGAGCCAAAGGCAGACGCTTAACTCACTGAGCCACCCAGGCGCCCCTTCACACCTCCGTTTCATTTTAATTTTCATGTCTACGGATACATGCCTTTATATCCCAGAGAATAAGAGGCAGAAGGTCATCCTGGCCTAGCATGGGATATAAAGAGCACAGGTCTTAAAGAAAACCATATTGGTCCAAATATGAGTTTTGTCATCTGCTTGCTAAATGACACTGCAAAGTGCCTTTCTGGATAATACACTTCCATCTCCAATGTGTCTCTACTGCCTGGGCAATAGTGGGGACCATCTGAGTTCTAGAGGAGGACCCAGCAGGCAGACAGGATTTGGTTGCTAGTTTCTCTGCAGACACATGGTGAACTCCCCTATATGAGGAAGCAATACATTACTTGTTTTTGTAAGCATGGGACATGGACTTCTAGAATAGACCTCATCTTACCAATGAGCAAGTTCTGTTTCGGTGGGGACACTACTTCACAATATACCAATAAAGCATTTTCAACATGGCATGGCAGATCAGACTTTGCATGAGATATAGAACCAGGTGATTTATATGTATTTGTGATCTTACTTAGCCCTTGGAATAAGCCTGTAAGCGTTATTATAATTTTATCTTTTCTAGTTGATTAAACTGAGGCTTAGAGACATTAAATAAACTGACACTACTAGAAGGTAGAGGACCTGAGGTAAAACACAGTTTTACCACTCTTTTTGAGTATTAAGTGTTTCAGCCAGTGACAGTAGAGCTTCTAAGAATCATTAGTATCAGTGTTTGTGTTTCTGTACTGTGTGTAGGGTGGGTGGAAGTGGGTGGAAGTGGTATGAGAATCCCTGAGAACCTATAGATAAAAAGTACAAGATACAGAGTCAGAGATCCTACCCCTTAATACAAGCAAGGTGTGTGATATTGTGTGTGAAACATTTAACTGATCTCAAGTTTTCTCATTTATAAAATGACATTCTTCTTGATATCTGCCTGATAGAATATTCGGTTCATCATAATGGCCCCAAAGAATTTAAATTTCTTGATGGGCAAACCCTGTCTTCAGGTTTTTCATTTTCTCTCTACTGCTTTTTTTTTTCAGGTACACACTAGCTCCCACCAGTACTATTCATTCAGTCCTCTATTCTTGCCCCTACCTTAAAACACCATATTTGTTGACTAAGTAATCCCAAGACATGGACCGTACCAACCTAAGTATCTTATAGTCACTTAACTTGCAGACAAGCAAAAGAGGAAGAAAAGGGAGCCCTTTCACTCTTGGAGTATCTGTGTAATAGTGATAATAGTCTGAATATTTCTGCATGCATGAACTAATGGTGGTCCAGTTCCTTCTGCAAAGAATTGTTACTATGCATTGTGCAATATGGAACCTCCTACAAGCATTGGTTGGTTAACAATGAGCAAATGCAGATAATGTCTCCATTGTCCAAGAAGAAACCCATACTGGAGCAAATTTAGTGAAAAATGATTAGAGGGTACAAAATTGGAAAAAATATCCTTAACCATCTTCCTCAATTCATCAGGCCTGAAGTATTAGATTTCAACCTCTGTAAAGCTATCATTTTCTATCTAAATGCAGTCAGAGAATTTACTTTCTATGGCAAGTCATAACCACAGTACTTCAATGATACACGGTAACTTGGACTACATACTTTCAGAAGTGGTTTTTCAAAGGAGATGAATATATGAGAGAAGAGCTCATACTCAGAATTATGAGAAGGCAAGAATTCAATTTCCTATCTGTAGTTTCTTTTTTTAAAAAAAAAGATTTATTTATTTATTTGAGAGGATAGGGGAGGGATGGTGGGAGAGGGAAATTCTCAAGCAGACTCCCCACTGAGTCCAGAGCCCTACGTGGGGCTCAATCCCAGGACACCAAGATCATGACCTGAGCCAAAATCAAGGGTCAGATGCTTAACTGACTGAGCCACCCAGGAGTTCCACTATCTGTAGTTTCAGAGTAAAACATCTTTATCTGTAAATGCTCAGAAGATAATTTCTAATGAGGCTAAAAAGTGTTTTGAAGGAAAGGCTGGGCTTGATGTCTAAACATCTTCTGAGTTGACATTTCCACATAGGGAAGTTGGTTAGTTCTGGCCAATGACTGCTCATAGAAGTGAAAAAACCTGGCGTGCCTGGGTGGCTCAGTCGTTAAGTGTCTGCCTTCAGCTCATGTCATGATCCCAGGGCCCTGGGATTGAGACCTGCATCAGGCTCCCTGCTCCACAGGAAGCCTGCTTCTCCCTCTCCCACTTCCCCTGCTTGTGTTCCCTCTCTTGCTGTGTCTCTCTCTGTCAAATAAATAAAATGTTTTTTAAAAAAAAAGAAGTGAAAAAACCTGAGTAGGATAAAGGTGTAATATTACCTGTGGAGGTTTGATTTCTGATTTGGGCTCCACTACTTACTCAAGAGCAACTTCATAAAGTAATCAACCTTTCCATGTCTCATTGCCTCATTGACTCCTACTCATTGAGGAAGGGTAATTAAATTTTAAAGGACTACTATAGTCCAGACATCATGCTGAATTTAATATCTATGTCTCTGCCTGTGCCTCTGCCTCTGTGTGTCTTTCAAAGCATAGAGACTCAGAGACACTCACATCACAGATGAGGAAACTTGCTCACACCCAAGTTGGTAATGATGGGGCAGGATCCTAGGTCTGCACATAAAGCCTATGTTCTGCCCACCATACCATTGCCAGTAACATTTCTCATACTTATGTTAAAGAATAAATTTGAGGATCAGACCGGACCCAATTTTTTCAAAGAAAATATTTTATCTGGTTAGTATCATTATTAATTATTGACTTTCTCCTCAGTTAGCCATGCCAATTTCCTGGGTCACCTCTATTTTCAGTGTTCTCCATTTCATCTGCTTTTTAAAAAAGTTAAAAATAAAGTTTCTTTAAATTGATGCATAATATACACATATTACAATGCACAAATCATAAGTGTATAACTTGATGACTTTCACCCTGATCAAGGTAAAGAACATTGCCAAAACACCAGAAGATCAATTGTACCCTCACCATAAATAAAACAATATTCTGACTTCTATCACCTTAGGTTAGTTTTGCTTGTTTTTGAATTTTATGTAAATTCAATCACAGTATTTAGCCATTTGTGTGTGATGCTTACACATTTTTATAGGTGTGAGATTCACCCATGTCATTGAATATAGCATAAATTTCTGTCTGTATTCATTGATTTAAACATTTTATTCTTGGGGCGCCCCAGTGGCTAAGTTGGTTAAGCATATGCCTTCAGCTCAGGTCATGATCTCAGGGTCATGGGATCAAGCCCTTCGTGGAAGCCGCATCAGGCTCCCTGCTCAACAGGGAACCTGCTTCTCCCTCTCCCTCTGACCTTCTCCCCACTTGTGCATGCTCTCTATCTTTCAAATAAATAAATAAAATCTTTAAAAAAACATTTTACTCTTTTTGAACATTTGGGTTGTTTTCACTCATTTGCTATTATAAATAATGCTGCAATGAACATATATATACATAAATACATATATACATATACATATATATACATATCTGTCAATATCTATCTATCTATCTATCTATCTATCTATCTATCTATCTATCTATCTATATCTATCTGTGTGTGCACGGACATGTGTGTATGCAAGTATGCATGCACATTTCTGTTCCGTTTGGTGTATATACATTCCTATTATGAATATATTTAAAGGTAGAATTGATAGATTCACAGAAAATGTGTATATTTGAACAGCATGATTAATACATTTTTCCAAATTCACACATGTAGATTATTACCCTCTGGCAACTTCAGACTACATCTATTTTCAAGTGCTGCTGCTATAGTTACCAGAATCAACGATATAGTGGGACAAAAACAAATCTCAACAATAATTAAAATATTGAAAGACGTAGTGATATTTCTCTGACCACAATAGAATTAAGGTAGAAATCAATGCCAATAAGATGATAAGAAAATCTTTAGTGTTTGAAAATTGAGCCATATACTGTGAAAGGAAGAAATCCAAACAAAAGCATGACAATAGGGCGCCTGGGTGGCTCAGTTGGTTGGGCGACTGCCTTCGGCTCAGGTCATGATCCTGGAGTCCCGGGATCGAGTCCCGCATCAGGCTCCCTGCTCGGCAGGGAGTCTGCTTCTCCCTCTGACCCTCCTCCCTCTCATGCTCTCTGTCTCTCATTCTCTCTCTCTCAAATAAATAAATAAAATCTTTAAAAAAAAAAAAAAAAAAAAGCATGACAATATTTTGAACTGAGTGATAAAATTATCAAAATTTGTGGAATGCAGTTAAAGCTATGCTTAGAGGAAATATAAAGCTTTAGATGCAGATTTGAGAAAGGCTGAAAATCAGTGATATCAATACCTCCTTGTAGAAATTAGAATTGCAAAGCAGATTTTTTAAAGAATAGTATTTGAAAAAGTGTGTCTTTTTCTTTTATTTTTAGTATTTTTCTTTCCCTATATTTAAAGTGCTATTTTTGAAAGGAACTACATCCTATATAGCTGGTAAGATTAAACTACAAAGTATAAGTTTTTATTATTATGTTATGTTAATCACCATACATTACATCATTAGTTTTTGATGTAGTGTTCCATGATTCATTGTTTGCGTATAACACCGAGTGCTCCATTCAATACGTGCCCTCTTTAATACCCATCACCAGGCTAACCATTCCCCCACACCCCTCCCCTCTAGAACCCTCAGTTTGTTTCTCAAAGTCCATAGTCTCTCATGGTTCATCTCCCCCTCCGATTTTCCTGTCTTCATTTTTCCCTTCCTACTGTCTTCTTTTTTTTCTTAACATATAATGTATTATTTGTTTTAGAATACTGGTCTGTGACTCAACAGTCTTACACAATTCACAGTGCTCACCATTAAACATACCCTCCCCAATGTCTATCACCCAGCCACCCACCCCTCCCACCCCCACCACTTCAGGAACCCTCAGTTTGTTTCCCGAGATTAAGAAGTCCTCATATCAGGGGCACCTGGGTGGCTCAGTTGGTTAAGCGACTGCCTGCGGCTCAGGTCATGATCCGGGAGTCCCGGGATCGAGTCCCGCATTGGGCTCCCTGCTCGGCAGGGAGTCTGCATCTCCCTCTGACCCTCCTCCCTCTCATGCTCTCTGTCTCTCATTCTCTCTGTCTCAAATAAATAATTAAAATCTTTAAAAAAAAATAAATAAAAAAAAGAAGTCCTCATATCAGTGAGATCATATGATACTTATCATTCTCTGATTGACTTATTTTGCTTAGCATAATACCCTCTAGTTCCATCCACATCATTGTAAATGGCAAGATTTCGTTTTTCTGATGGCTGCATAATATTCCATTGTGTGTATGTGTGTGTGTATATATATGTATATCACATCTTTATCCATTCATCTGTTGATGGACATCTTGGCTCTTTCCATAGTTAGGCTATTGTGGACATTGCTGCTATAAACATTGGTGTGCACATACTCCCTTCAGATCACTATATTTGTATCTTTGGGGTAAATACCCAGTAGTGCAATTGCTGGATCATAGGGTAGCTCTATTTTCAACTTTTTGAGGAACCTCCATACTGTTTTCCAGAGTGGCTGCACCAGCTTGCATTCCCACCAACAGTGTAGGAGGGTTCCCCTTTCTCCGCATCCAGGCCAACATCTTTCATTTCCTGAATCGTTAATTTTAGCCATTCTGACTGGTGTGAGGTGGTATCTCATTGAGGTTTTGATTTGGATTTCCCTGATGCCAAGTGATGTTGAGCACGTTTTCATGTCTGTTGGCAATCTGGATGTCTTCTTTGAAAAAATGTCTGTTCATGTCTTCTGCCCATTACTTGATTGGATCATTTGTTCTTTGGGTGTTGAGTTTGATAAGTTCTTTATAGATTTTGGATACTAGCCCTTTATCTGATATGTATTTGCAAATATCTTCTTCCATTCTGTTGGTTGTCTTTTGGTTTTGTTGACTGTTTCCTTTGCTGTGCAAAAGCTTTTTACCTTGATGAAGTCCCAATAGTTCATTTTTGCCCTTCCTTCCCTTTTTTCCATTGGACGTTCTTTCCTGCTTTGTCAAAGATTAGTTGACCATAGAGTTAAGGGTCCATTTCTGGGCTCTCTATTCTGTTCCATTGATCTATGTGTCTGTTTTTGTGCCAGTACCAGACTGTCTTGATGATGACAGCTTTGTAATAGAGCTTGAAGTCCGGAATTGTGATGCCATCAGCTTTGCTTTTCTTTTTCAACATTCCTCTGACTACTCGGAGTCTTTTCTGGTTCCATACAAATTTCAAGATTATTTGCTCCATTTCTTTGGAAAAAGTGGATGGTATTTTGACAGGGATTGCATTAAATGTGTAGATTGCTCTAGGTAGCATTGACATCTTCACAATATTTGTTCTTCCAATCCATGAGCATGGAACGTTTTTCCATTTCTTTGTGTCTTCCTCAATTTCTTTCATGAGTATTTTACAGTTTTCTGAGTACAGATCCTGTGCCTCTTTGGTTAAATTTATGCCTAGGTATCTTATGGTTTTGGGTGCAATTGTAAATGGGATCGACTCCTTAATTTCTCTTTCTTCTTCTTGTTGTTGGTGTATAGGAATGCCACTGATTTCTCTGCATTGATTTTCTATCCTGCCACTTTACTGAATTCCTGTATGAGTTCTAACAGTTTTGGGGTGGAGTTTTTGGGTTTTCCACATAAAGTATCATATCATCTGCAAAGAGTGAGAGTTTGACTTCTTCTTTGCCAAGCCAGATGCCTTTTATTTATTTTTTTGTTGTTGTCTGATTGCTGTGGCTAGGACTTCTAGTACTATGTTGAATAGCAGTGGTGATAGTGGACATCCCTGCCATGTTCCTGGACCTTAGGGGGAAAGCTCTCAGTTTTTCCCAATTGAGAATGATACTCGCTGTGGGTTTTTCATAGATGGCTTTTATGATATTGAGATATGTACCCTCTATCCCTACACTGTGAAGAGTTTTAATCAAGAAAGGATACTGTACTTTATCAAATGCTTTTTCTGCATCTATTGAGAGGATCAAATGGTTCTTCCTCTTTCTTTTATTAATGTATTGTATCACATTGATTAATTTGCAGATGCTGAACCAACCCTGCAGCCCAGGGATAAATCCCACTTGGTCGTGGTGAATAATCCTTTCTATGTACTGTTGCATCCTATTGACTGGTATTTTGGTGAGAATTTTTGCATCCATATTCATCTGGGATATCGGTCTGTAATTCTCCTTTTTTAATAGTTCTTTGTCTGATTTTGGGATCAACGTAATTGTGGCCTCATAAAATGAGTTTGGAAGTTTCCTTCCATTTCTATTTTTTGGAACAGTTTCAGAAGAATAGGTATTAATTCTTCTTGAAATGTTTGGTAGAATTCCCCTGGAGTCCATCTGGCCCTGGGCTTTTGTTTGTTGGGAGATTTTTGATGACTGCTTCAATTTCCTTAGTGGTCATAGGTCTGTTCAGGTTTTCTCTTTCTTCCTGGTTCAGTTTTGGTAGTTGATACATCTCTAGGAATGCATCCATTTCTTCTAGATTATCTAATTTGCTGGCATAGAGTTGCTCATAATATGTTCTTATAAATGTTTGCATTTCTGTGGTGTTGGTTGTGATCTCTCCTCTTTCATTCATGATTTTATTTATTTGGGTCATTTCTCTTTTCTTTTTGATAAGTCTGGCCAGGGGTTTATCAATCTTGTTAATTCTTTCAAAGAACCAGCTCCTAGTTTCATTGATCTGTTCTACTGTTCTTTTGGTTACTATTTCATTGATTTCTGCTCTGATCTTTATTATTTCTCTTCTCCTGCTGGATTTAGGCTTTATTTGCTGTTCTTTCTCCAGCTCCTTTAGGTGTAGGGTTAGGTTGTGTACTTGAGACCTTTCTTGTTTCTTAAGAACAGCTTGTATTGCTATATATTTTCCTCTTAGGACTGCCTTTGCTGCATCCCAAAGATTTTGAACAGCTGTGTTTTCCTTTTCCTTGGTTTCCATGAATTTTTTAAGTTCTTCTTTAATTTCCTGGTTGACCCATTCATTCTTCAGTAGGATGCTCTTTAGCCTCCATGTATTTGAGTTCTTTCTGACTTTCCTCTTGCGATTGAGTTCTAGTTTCAAAGCACTGTGTTCTCAAAATATGCAGGGATAGAGCTCAATCTTTTGTAACCAGTTGAGACCTGATTTGTGAACTAGGATGTGATCGATTCTGCAGGATGTGATTGATTCTGCAGAATGTTCCCTTGGCAGCAGGGAAGAATGTGTATTCTGTTGCTTTGGGATGGAATGTTCTGACTATATCTGTGAAGTCCATTTGGTCCAGTGTGTCATTTAAAGTCTTTATTTCTTTCTTGATCTTTTGCTTAGATGATCTGTCCATTTGAGTGAGGGGGGTGTTAAAGTCCCCCACTATTATTGTATTGTTGTCGATGTGTTTCTTTGCTTTTGTTATTAATTGGCTTATATAATTGGCTGCTCCCATGTTAGGGGCATAGCTGTTTACAATTGTTAGATCTTCTTGTTGGATAGACCCTTTAAATAGGATATAGTGTCCTTCCTCATCTCTTATTATACTCTTTGGTTTGAAATCTAATTTGTCTGATATAAGGATTACCACCCCAGTTTCTTTTGTTGTCCATTAGCATGGTAAATTGTTTTCTACCCCCTCACTTTCAATCTGTGGGTGTCTTTGGGTCTAAAATGAGTCTCTTGCAGACAGCATATCGATGGGTCTTGTTTGTTTGTTTTTTTTTTTTATCCAATCTGATAGCCTGTGTCTTTGATTGGGGCATTTAGCCCATTTACATTCAGGGTAACCATTGAAAGATATGAATTTAGTGCCATTGTATCGACAATAAGGTGACTGTTACGGTATATTATCTGTGTTCCTTTCTGGTCGATGTTGCTTTTAGGCTCTCTCTTTGCTTAGAGAGCCCTTTTCAAGATTTCTTGTAGGGCTGGTTTCATGTTAGCAAATTCCTTTCGTTTTTGTTTGTCCTGGAAGCTTTTTATCTCTCCTTCTATTTTCAATGATAGCCTACTTGGATATAGTAATCTTGCCTGCGTATTTTTCTGGTTTAGTGCTCTGAATATATCATGCCAGTTTCTGTGGCCTGCCAGGTCTCTGTGGATAGGTCTGTTGCCAATCTAATGTTTCTACCCTTGTAGGTTACAGACCTCTTGGTCCGAGCTGTTTCAGGATTTTCTCTTTGTCTCTGAGTCTCATAAGTTTTACTATTAGCTGTCAGGGTGTTGTCCTATTTTTACTGATTTTGAAGGTGGGTTCTCTGTGCCTCTTGGATTTTGATACCCGTTTCCTTCCCCAAATTAGGGAAGTTCTCTGCTATAATTTGCTCTAACATACCTTCTGCCCCCCCCTTCCTTCTTCTTCTGGGATCCCAATTATTCTAATTTTGTTTCATCTTATGGTATCACTTATCTCTTGAATTCTGCCCTCATGATCCATTAGTTGTTTATCTCTCTTTTTCTCAGCTTCTTTATTTTCCATCATTTGGTATTCTATATCACTGATTATCTCTTCTGCCTCATTTATCCTAGCAGTTAGGGTTGCCATTTTTTGGTCGCCATCTTGCCTCGTTAATAGCCTTTTTGATTTCAACTTGGTTAGATTTTAGTTCTTTAATTCCCCAGAAAGGGTTTCTCCAGTATCTTCCATGTTTTTTCAAGCCCAGCTGGTATCTTTATAATCATCATTCTGAACTCTATTTCTGACATCTTACAATATCTGTATTGATTAGGTCCCTGGCAGTCGATACTGCCTCTTGTTCTGTTTTTTGAGGTGATTTATTCCATCTTGTCATTTTGTCCAGTGGAGAATAGATGAATGAAAGAACAAAATGCTAACAGGGTAACAATGACCCCAGAAAAATATACACTAGACAAATCAGAAGAGACCAGAAACTGGGGAATAGAAAGGGAAAGAAAGAAAGGGAAAAAAAGAAAAAGAAAAAGATAAAGGAAAAATAATATGTTCAAATATGATCAGGCTGGTGCATAGATCAGTGCCACACACTAGATTTTGGGTGTAGTTTGGTCTTTTAGAAGAAAGTGCCTCCCAAAATTTTAAAGCTAGAAAACCTTATATATGTACAAAAATTAGGGTAAATATGTTGAAGGGATGGAATTGAATGTACAGATGAAAATTATAAAAGATTTTATAAACGGAATTGATAAGGGGTGCCTGGGTGGCTCAGTCTTTAAGCATCTGCCTTCGGCTCAGGTCCTGATCCCAGGGTACTGGGATCAAGCCCCACATCAGGCTCCCTGCTCAGTGGGGAACCTGCTTCTCCCTCTCCCACTCCCCCTGCTTGTGTTCCTGATCTTACTATTTCTCTCTCTGTCAAATAAATAAATAAAATCTTTAAAAAAATAAAAGGAATTGATAAGATAAAAAGTTGGTTGATAAAAGAAAGAAAAAAAAAGGGAGAGGATGTGGTCAGGCAGGAGACTAGAACAAAGCCATACACTAGAGGTTTAGGGTATATTTTGGTCTCTTAGAATAAATTGTATCCCAAAATTTTAAAGAGAGAACGACTTACATATTTATCAAAAATAAGGTTAATTACCATGAAGGGATAGAATATGTCTCTATAAATTAAAAATTAAAAAAATATTTTTAAAAAAGGGATTGATAAGATGTTGGTTAAAAAGGGAAAAAGAAAAATTCAAAAAGAAAATAGAAAAAGAAAAAAAAGAAAATTAAAAAACAATTAACTTTGAAAGACTAAAGAATCAGAGGAAAAAAAGCCATGAATTCTGGGGCACCTGGGTGGCTCAGTTGGTTAGGCGGCTGCCTTTGGCTCGGGTCATGATCCCGGGGTCCTCGGATCGAGCCCCACATTGAGCAGGGAGCCTACTTCTCTCTCCTCCACTTCCCCCAGCTTGTGTTCCCTCTCTCGCTATCTCTCCCTCTGTCAAATAGATAAATTAAAAAAATCTTAAAAAAAAACCCAACAAAAAACCATGAATTCTATGTGCTATATTCCCCTAGTGCTGGAGTCTGCCGTTCTCATTGATCAGTAAACTTGGTCTTGGCTGGCTATTCTTGCTGATCTTCTGGGGGAGGGGCCTCTTGCTGTGGTTCTCAAATGTCTTTGCTGGAGGTGGAATTGCCCCGCCCTTGCCTGGTCTGGGCTAAGTAATCTCTTAGGGTTTGCTCTCAGGAGCTTTTGTTCCCTGCAAGCTTTGGAGGATGAGAGTGAAAATGGCGACCTCCCAATCTCTGCCCCAGAGGAGCCGAGAATTCAGGGCCCCACTCCTCAGTGTGCCCCCAAAGAAAAGCAGTCAATAACTCCCGTCTCCCTGGTCTCTGGCCGCTCTCTGTGCTCACCCGGATTGTGACCGAGTGTTTCTATCTCTGGCACATGACCCCATGTGGAGTCTCCAAACCCAGCAGATCCCTGCAGTGTGCTCCTGCACTGCTCCTCCTGGAGGATGAAGGGGAGTCTCCCCAGATCTGCCTTGTTGGGTCCCTGCTGGAGGAGCAGTGGCCCTACTGTGCCACAGATCATGGTTTATGGCGACCCTGAGATGAGAGCCCACTCCTCGGCTCCGTCTCTGCAGCTGGCTTCCCCGCTCCAATACCTGGGAGCTCTGCTGCACTCAGGCACGCCCGGTCTTTCTGTGACCCCGAGGGTCCTGAGACCACACTGTCCCAGAGAGGGTTCCACCCCCCGCTTAGCCTCTTGAGCGGCATCCCTCAGCGGAGCAGACTTCTAAATGTTCCGATTGTGTGCTCCGCTGCCTATCACTTGCCAGTAGCTTCCCAAATATCATCTCGGATTCACTTCTCAGCACATCCTACCTTCCAGAAAGTGGTCACTTTTCTGTTCAGAGAGTTGCTGCTATTTTTTTCTTCGATCTCCTGTTGAGTTCGTAGGTGTTCAGAATGGTTTGATCCCTATCTAGCTGAATTCCTGGGACCAGATGGAAATTTAGGTCTCCTACTCCTCTGCCATCTTGTTCCTCCTCTAAATATACAGTGTTTTGTTAGTTTCAGGTGAACAATGTAGTGATTCAACAATTCTATACATCACTCAGTGCTCATCATGGTACATGTACTCTTTACTCCCCATCACCTATTTTACCCATCCCCATCCCCACCTTCCCTCTGGTAACCATTAACTTGTCTATAGTTAAGAGTCTGTTTCTTGGTTGGTCTCTCCTTCTCTCTCTTTTTTCCTGTGCTCATTTGTTTTGTTTCCTAAATTCCACATACAAGTGAAATCATATGGTATTTGTCTTTATCTGACTTATTTCGCTTAGCATTATACTCTAGCTCCATCCATGTTGTTGCAAATGGCAAGATTTCATTCTTTTTTATGACTGGGTAATATTCCATTACATGCACACACACATACACACCACTTCTTTAATAATTCATCGATTGATAGATACTAGATCTGCTTCCATATTTGGCTATTGTAAATAATGCTGCAATAAACATAGGGGTGCATGTATCCCTTTCCCGTACTGTTTTTGTAGTTTTGGTATAAATACCCAGTAGTACAATTCCAAGATTGTAGGGTAGTTCTATTTTTAACTTTTTTGAGGAACCTCCATGCTGTCTTCCACAATGGCTAAATCAGTTTGCATTCCCACCAACTGTGCAATAGGGTTCCTTTTTCTCCATATCCTTGCCAACACTTGTTTCTTATATTTTAGATTTTAGCCATGCTGACCAATGTGAGGTGATATCTCAGTGTATTTTCAATCTCCATTTCCCTGATGATGAGTGATGTTGAGCATCTTTTCATATATCTATTGGCCATCTGGATGTCTTCTCTGAAGAAATGTCTTTGATGTCTTTTGCCTATTTCTTTTTTTAAATTTTATTATGTTATGTTAGTCACCATACAATACATTATTAGTGTTTGATGTGGTGATCCATGATCCATTGTTTTCGTATAACACCCAGTGCTCCATGAAGTATGTGCCTTCCTTAATACCCATCACCGGGCTAAGAAATCCCCCCTCCCCAATCCCCTCTAAAACCCTGTTTGTATCTCAGAGTCCATAGTCTCTCATGGTTCTTCTGCCTATTTCTTAATTGGATTATTATTTTTTGTGTGTGGGGTGTTCAATGTATAAGTTTTTTCTATTTTTTGGATACTGTTTATTGGACGTGTCATTTGAAAATATCTTCTCCCATTCCATAAGTTGTATTTTAACTGTGTTGATTGTTACCTTCATTGTGCAGAAGCTCTTTATTTTGATGTAGTCCCAGTACTTTATTTTTACCTTTATTTCCCTTACCTCAGGAAATATATCTAGAAAAATGTTGCTACAACCAATGTCAAAGAAGTTACTACCTGTGTTCTTTTCTAGGATTTTTATGATTTCATGTCTCACATTTAGGTCTTTAATCCATTTTGAGTTTATTTTGTATATAATGTAAGAAAGTGGTCCACTTTCATTCTTTTGCATGTAGCTGTTCAGTTTACCCAACACCATTGGTTGAAGAGACTGTCTTTTCCCCACTGGATATTCATTCCTTCTTTGACAAAGATTAGTTGATCATATAATTGTGCATTTATGGATTTTCTATTGTGTTCTATTGATCTATTTGTCTGTTTTTGTGCCAGTACCATACTGTTTTGATGACTGCAAATTTGTAATATAACTAGAAGTCTGGAATTGTGATACCCCAGTTTTGTTTTTCTTTTTCAGAATTGCTTTGACTATTCAAGGTCTTTTGTGGTTCCATACAAATTTTAGGATTGTTTGTTCTAGTTCTGTGAAAAATGCTGGTGGTATTTTGATAGGGATTGCATTAAATCTGTAGATTGCTTTGGGTAGTATAGACATTTAAACAATATTTGTTCTTCAAATCCATGAGCATGGAATGTGTTTCCATTTCTTTGTGTCTTCAATTTCTTTCATCAGTGTTCTGTAGTTTTCATAGTATACATCTTCCACCTCTTTGGTTAAATTTATCCTAGGTATTTTTTTCCTTTTGTAATTTAAATTCAAGTTAGTTAACATATAGTTTATTATTTATTTCAGAGGTGCCATTTAGTGACTCATCAGTTGCATATAACACCCAGTACTCATTACATCAAGTGCCTCCTTAATGCCATCACCCAATTACCCCATTCCCCCACCCACCTCCCCTCCAGCAACCCTCAGTTTGTTCCCTATAGTTACGAGTCTCTTATGATTTGCCTCCCTTTTTGTTTTTACCTTATTTATTTTTCCTTCCCTTCCGCTATGTTCATCTGTTTTGTTTCTTAAGTTCCACATATGAGTGAAATCATCCGCTGCCTCATCATAGTGTATACAAATGCAACAGATTTATGTATATTAATTTGTATCCTGTGACTTTACTGAATTAATTTATCAGTTGTAGTAGTTTTTTGTTGGCATCTATACAGTTTTCTATATATAGTATTGTGTAATCTGCAAATAGTAAGAGTTTTACTTCTTCCTTACCAATTTGGATGTCTTTTATCTTTTGTTTGTTTGTTTTTGTTTTGTTTTGTTTTAGAGAGAGTGAGCATGTGCACATGGAGGCAGTGTGGGGGAGGGGCAGAGGGAGAGGGAGAGAGAGAATCTTAAGCAGACTTTAGGCCCAGCATGGAGCCTGACATGGGGCTCCCTCTTACAATCCTGAGATCATGACCTGAGCTGAAATCAAGAGTAGAGGCTCAACCAACTAAGCCACCCAGGCATCCCATGGATGCCTTTGATCACTTTATGTTGTCTAATTACTGTGGCTAGGACTTCCATTGCTATGTTGAATAAAAGTGAGAATGGATATCCTTTCTTATTCCTGACCTCAGGGGGAAATTTCTCAGTTTTTCCCCATTAAGTATGATGTTAGGTGAGGGTTTTTCATATATAGCTTTTATGATGTTGAGGTATGTTCTCTCTAAACGTACTTTGTTAAGGGCTTTTATCATGAATGGATGTTGTGCTTTGTCACATGCTTTTTCCTTACCTATTGAAATGATCATATGATTTTTATCTTTTCTCTTGATGTGATGTATCATGTTGATTTGTGAATATTGAACCACCTTTGTATCCTGGTAATAAATCCCACTTGATTGTGGTAAATAATTTTTTTTAATGTACTGCTAGATTCTGTTTGCTAGTCATTTGTTGAGAATTTTTGCATCTATATTCATCAGAGATATTGGCCTGGTGTTACCTTTTTTGTGGTGTCTTTATCTAGTTTTGGTATCAAGGTAATGCTGGCCTCATTATGACTGTAGAAGTTTTACCTTCTCTTCTAGTTTTTGGAATAATTTGGGAAGGATGGGAATTAACTGTTCTTGAAATGTTTGGTAGAATTCACCTGTGAAGCCATCTGGTCCTGGACTTTGTTTTATTATTATTATTATTATTATTGATTCAGTTTTATTGGTGGTAATAAGTCTGTTCAAATTTCTTTTTTTTTTTATTATGTCACTTAGCCAGTGTATAGTACATCATTAGTTTTTGATGATGATGGGGTAGCCGGGTAATGGGTATTAAGGAGGGCACATGTTGTGATGAGCACTGGGTGTTATATGCAACTAATGAATCGTTGAACATTACATCAAATTTTCTATTTTTTTTCCTGCTTCAATTTTGGTAGGTTATATGTTTTTAGGAATTTATCCATTTCTTTTAGGTTGTCCAATTTGTTGGCATATAATTTTTCATAATATTCTTTTACAATTGTTTGTGTTTCTGTGGTGTTGGTTCTTATTTCCCCTCTTTCATTTGTGATATTGTTTGAGTCCTCTCTTTCTTCCTCTATGTTTTGATGAATTTGGCTAGAGCTTTATCAATTCTGTTGATCCTTTCAAAGAAGAAACTCCTGGTTTCATTGATCTGTTCTACTGTTTCTTTTCTTTATCATTTATTTCTGCTCTAATCTTTATTATTTCCTTCTTTCTACTGATTTGGGATTTTATTCTTTTTTTTAGCACTTGGTGTAAATATGCTTTTTTTAAAGATTTTATCCATTCATTCATGAGAGACAGAGAAAGAGAAGCAGAGGCAGAAGCAGGCTCCCTGCTGATCAGGGAGCCCAATGTGGGACTTGATCCCAGGCCTCTGGGATCATGACCTCAGCCGAAGGCAGACACTTAACCGACTGAGCCACCCAGGCACCCCAGCACTTGTTGGTGTAAGATTAGGTAGTTTATTTGAGATTTTTCTTGCTTCATGAGGTAGGCTTGTATTGCTATAAACTTCCTTCTTAGAATGGCTTTTGCTGCATCCCAAAGATTATGGACCATTGTATTTTCATTTTCATTTGTTTCCATGTAATCTTTGATTTCTTCATTTTATTCACCTGCATGTATTTGTGTTCTTTCCAGATTTTTTCTTGTGGTTGATTTATAGTTTCATAGCATTGTGGTCAGAAAAGATTCATGGTATGACTTTGATCTTTTTGAATTTGTTGACTTGTGGCCTAATTTGTGATCTGTTCTTGAGAATGTTCCATATGCATGTGAAAATAATATGTATTCTGATGTTTTAGGATAGAATGTTCTGATTATATCTCTTAGTCCATCCTTGTTGATTTTCTGCTTAGGTGATCTGTCCATTGATGTAACTGGTATGTTAAAGTCCCCTACTATTATTGTATTATTATTCATTAGTTCCTCTATGTTTGTTTTTAACTGTTTTATGTTTTTGGGTGCTCTCATTTTATGTGCTTAAATATTTAAATTATTATATCTTCTTTTTGGATTGTACCCTTTATTATTATATAGTGTCCTTCTTTGTCTCTTGTTACAGTCTTTGTTTTAAAGTTTATTTTGTCCAATGTAAGTATTGCTACCCTGGCTTTATTTTGATATCCTTATTTATCATTTGCATGATAAATATTTCTGCATCCCCTCACTTTCAATCTGCAGGTGTATTTAGGTCTGAAATGAATGTCTTATAAACATTATAATGTCTTATATAGATGGTTCTTGTTTTTTTTTTTTTAATATACTCTGTCACCCAATGTCTTTTGATTGGAGTGTTTAGTCCATTTACATTTAAAATAATTATTGATAAATATGTATTTATTCTATTTTCTTACTTGTTTTTGTGGTTCTTCTCTGATCTTTCTTCTCCTGCCCCGTTTCATGATTTGTTGGCTTTCTTTAGTGATATACTTGGATTCTTCTCTATTCTTATCATATCTATTACTGTTTTTTGGTTCATGGTTACTATTAGGTTTGTATATAACATCTTCTGAATGTAACAGTCTATACGAAGTTGATGATCACTTAAGTTTGAGCCCATTCTTTACTCCTTTCCCCCAACATTGTATATATATGCACACACACACACATAGTGTGAAATTTTACATCATTTTACTTTGTAAATCCCTTGCTTATTTTTACTGCTTTTGTGTTTCCTATTCTTCATACTCTGATTTATGTTCTTTCCTTTCCACAGAAAGAATCTTCTTTATTATTTTTTGTAGGGCTGGTTTAGTGGTGAGCTCCTTTAGTTTCTGTTGTCTGAGAATCTCTTTTGGTCTCCTTCTCTTCTGAATGATAGTCTTGTTGGATAGAATATTCTTGGCTGCAGATTTTTCCCTTAATGCACTTTTAATATATCATGTCACCCCCTTCTGGCCTGCAAAATTTCTGTTGAAAAATCTGCTAATAGCCTATGGTGTTTTCCTTGTATGTAACTGTCTTCTTTTCTCTTGCTGCTTTAAAAATTTTGTCTTTATCATTACTTTTTTAAAAGATTATTTATTTTAGAGAGAGAGGGTGAGAGAGTGTGTGATTGTGAATAGGAGGAGGGGCAGAGGGAGAGATAAATCTTAAGGACACTCTCTGCTGAGTGCAGAGGCCGACGCAGGGCTCTATCCCAGTACCCTGAGATCATGACCTGAGCCATAATCAAGAGTTGGCTGCTTAAATGACTGAGCCACCCAGGTGCCCCTTCACACTACTTGTTGCCATATTAATTACTATGTATCTTGGTATGGACCTCTTTGGGTTGATTTTGTTGGGGGATCTCTGTGCCTCTTGAATATGGATATCTGTTTCCTTTGCCAGGTTAGCGAAGTTTTCAGCTATTATCTCTTTAAATAAACTTTCTGCCCCCTTTTCTCTCTCTCCTTGTTCTGGCATCCCTATAATATGAATGATATTACATTTGCTAGAATCACTGAGTTCCCTAAGTCTCTTCTCATTGGGCATAATTCTTTTTTCTCTCATTTGCTTGGATTGATTACTTTCCATTACTCCATCTTCAGGTCATTAATTCATTCCTCTGGCTCCTCTAGCCTACTATTTGTTCCATCAAGTATATTTTTAATTTCAATTTTTGTGTTTTTGATCTCAGGTTGGTTGTTTTTTATCTCTGTTAAGGGTGTCACTAATGTCTTCTACTCTTCTCTCAATCCAGTGAATATCTTTATAATCATTACTTTGAAATTCTCCATCAGGCATAGTATTTATCTTCATTTCACTTAGGTCTCTTGCTGTAATTTTATCTTTTTCTTTCATTTGGGACATATTCCTCTGTCTCCTCATTTTGCCTAACTCTCTGTCTCTGTTTCTGTGTGTTAGAAAAATCAGTTATGTCTCTTGCTCTTAAGAGTCGTGGGGGGGGGGGCATGCACTTTTAACAAGGTGGCACTGGACCTCTTCCATAGGAAACATGCGGCCACTGCAGAGACTGGGGCAGTTGGGACCACTTTGTGAAATGTCTGCAGGCAGGGGCACAGTGCCACAAGCTGTGTGTGCTGGTGCTTTCCCACATGGGACATGCAGCTGCTGTGGAAAGTGGGGCATTTGGGCTGCTCCACATAGCACATACAGGCAGGTAAGGGTTGCAGTTTTAACAAGGTACATGTGTTCCCCATGGGAGGTGGGTAGTCACAGTGTTGACAAGGTTTGTGCAGGTCTTCTAGGGTGGGGTACTTGTATGGCTGAGACTAAGGCAAGCCCAGCTGGTGGGGGTGGGGCATGAATTGAGCAGGTTAGGTACTGAGCGCTGGCATAGCATTGGTTCCCATAGGTGGCCTTGTGATTATGCTGGGGGGGTGGGGAAGGAAATGGTGCTTGCCAGCTCCTTTGTTCCTGGAGAATTCCTTCAGGGAACTCTGTGATTGGTAACTAATTCCCCCTCCTGTATGCGCCAGGTATTTTTCACACTGCTGCTTCTATGCTATATCTGCACTGGCTCTTTGTTGGGCTGTCTCTTTAAGGGCAGAGACTTAGCTTCCTATCACCCCCTGGGCTTAGGGTGCAAGCTGAGCCTACTGATTTTTAAGTTCCAGGCTTTAAGTCACACTGATTGTGAGAACTCATAAAATCCTCCCCTCTCATTTTCAAAGCCAAATGCTATGGGGGTTTGTCTTCCCCATGCATGCTCCCTGGTGTGATAGTCTGTTTCTAACTTCAATTCGCACCTGCAGCTCCCTCTGTCTGGTGGGCAGACCCATAGGGTTTACCTCTCCATTGCCTATCTGCCCTTACTACACTCTTTGATATGGCTTCTCCTCTCCATTTACATGTGGAGTTTGTTCTGCCAGTCTTTGGGTCATTTTCTGGGTTATTTGCACTGATGTGAGTGTTTTCTAGTTGTATCCATGTGATGAGGTGAGTTTAGGGTCCTCCTACTCTGCCGTCTTCCCCTGAAGTCTACTCTTGCTGTTTTTAAGATTTTCTCTCTACCTTGGTTTTTAGCAGTCCTGTCACGTTATGATAAGATGTAGGTTTTGTTTGTTATGTAATTACATATTGATTACATATTAAATTTCATATTCTTTTAAAATTCTAAATCTTGATGTTATATCTCACTTTTATAAATTTTTGTATGGTACCATTTTTACTATTACTTCATTGCTTCTGCCTCATTGTACTCTACACTCTCTCCTCTTTCTGTGACTCATATTATATATGTATGTGTGTATGTGTGTGTGTGTGTGTATGATATCTTTCCTTAAATCTTCTCTGTTTTGTTCTTTTCTGTGTTTTCAACCTTTGTTTTTTTACTTTATTGCTTATTTGCTGTGTTCAATATGTTATTAAATTCATTTATTGAGGTTTTCATTTTGGTGAATATATCTTTTATTTCTACAATTTCCTTTTGATTAAAAAGCATTCCAATGGTCAATGTCTCTATTTCACTGTGTATTTTTCTTGAATGTATTAAATACATCTATGTTTAAGACTGTGGTTATAACTCTAATATATTAATTTACCTATGGGCGTATTTCTATCATTTGTTTTTTCCCCTTGATTTTCTTTCAGTTGACCTTATATCTATGCCTTCTGACAATATTAACTAATGCTGGATATTTATATTAAAAATATAGAGATACTGGATATTACATTCCTCAAGAGAGGATTTAATTTTCTTCTGACTGGCAGTTAGATTAGGGGTGGTTGATCTCATCCAGTCTGGGATTGTTATGGTTTGATTGAATTTTAGGCATCATAACCCTGGCCTCTATTTCTGATTTATCCTTATTCTTACAGTGTAGACTTTCAGAGATTTAAAAAGAAAAAAAGAGAACTATGTTTAGTAGGAATTCTATTTGTTTTCAACATAGGTACAGCAATTACCTCTAAATCTTTACTCTTCAGTGGACTTTTCTCATTATTCCTTTCTCATTGACTTCTCTCTGCTAAGACTCTAGTGGTCTTATTATTAGATTCACTTGTCTTCTGATAGCCCTCATTCCTGTTTGTCCTCTTTCCAACTGATTTTAGTATATTTATACTTTTTATTTCTCTCAACTTCCATGGCATTACATGGTACAAGTTCTTTTTCAGCCTCTTTTAAATAACAACAACAACAACAAGTAGTAGAAGGAGAAGAAGCAGGAGGAAGGATCACAGTAAGTGATGGCAGCTCAGGATTCCAAGTATCCTTGTACATGTTAATCTCGGTCTATTTTAATATAATAATAAAGCTCAAAGAATGAGAAAATATTTTCCTTGAGAAAAATACCTTCAGACATAAATGTCAGAAGACATAGGCATAAATGTGTTTTCTGATCTATGGTGTACTATAGGAAAAAAGAAAGTTTTGACATGAGAGAGACCTATTTTCAAATCCCAACTTGGCAGTTGAGTCAACTGGGTCTGGGTTATGATTAGGCTCAAAGAGCTTAGGTGACTTGTAAAGCATCCATTCTCTTTGACTTTTAGTCATATCTTCCTTTAAGTGAGAAAATAGTATAAATCATACATAGTTATATGATATTTAATATATAATGCATATTACATATTTGTAGACATTTAATGCCTGGAACTTATCTTACTTTTTCAGAAATCAACAGGATACGTAGAGAAATTTAACTTTATTTACAGGCAAGCTTAACTGGCATTCATCTCCATCAGTATTACGCCTCTGAGATTTTATCATTTTCTTTATTAAAAAGTAGGCTAAGTCAGTTGCCAAAGGCGCTAGAATCTAAATGCAAAAATTGAACACTAATCTAAGCTTAATATGTATCAAAACTATGTCTGTCACACTTCTGGTGGCCTAAGATCACAAAGATCTACTCTTATGATTTATTCTGAGAATTTTATAGTTTGGCTATTTAATTGAAGCTGATGATGTATTTTGAGTTATTTTTGTGTATGGTATGAGGTAGGGGTTCAACTTACTCTTTTGCATGTAGATACTCAATTGTCCTAGAACCATTTGTTGAAAGAATATTCTTCCCTCATCATATTCACTTAGTCAAAAGTTAATTGACTATGAATGTAGTGGCTTATTTCTGAGCTCTCTTCCATTACAGTGATATATTTGTCAAGGCCTATGCCAGTATCACAGTCTTAATTACTACAGATTTGTAGCAAGTTCTGGAATTGCAAAGTAGGAATTATTCCATTTTTTCCCCCTTTCTTCAAGATTATTTTGGTTATTCTTGGTCTCTTGAATTTCTGTATGAACTATAGGCCTCTTTACCAATTTCTGTGTATATGCTCTATTCTCTAGAGTTTTATAAATAATATTGTGTTTCAGTTAAAGAAGAAGAAACTAATAATTTTCAAGGGTTTCTGTATGAAAGACATATTCTCTATATTCTCTCATTGCCATTAGGTTCTGAATGTTCCCATTGACTTCTCTTATTGATATTATCCATACCTATTAGTGTCTAGTATAGTGTGAACTTTAGTGTAAGAATAGGAAACAGACACACAAAAAATACAGCTAACTATTACATAAAGAGAACTATGGTAAGGATTTAAGAGAATTATATGCAAGATGCTAGCTATGTGAGCACCAGTAAAGAGATTTTAAAATTATCTTAAACTTGGTTCTTTAGTCATAATTCTTCATTGCTGTTTGATCTCTATTTCCATGGGTTCTACTTCTACTTCATACATCATGGCATCATCATTCACCTTTTGATCTGCCAAAGTTCGTCAATGATTTTAAATTTTGTCAGATTGTTTTAAGTCTGGCTCATAGAGATCACATGATGTAGAATGTCCGATTTATAACCTTCCATTTGTATAACTAAGCCACTGAGATATTGGTAGATTATGCTCCATTTTCCTTGGGCACCGAGTATTGCTATAAAGAAGCCTGGGGCCAAATACCGTCTCGTGTATAAGATTTTCATTTTCTGGACATTGAATTTTTATAATGTTATAAACCTTGACAATGTAAAATAGTTATGTAATTAATAAAAAGCGGGAATTGAGAGAGATGGTAGAAGGAAGTATAAATTTTAATTTCTATATCTTTTAAAGTAAGACATTAATAAATATTAAATAAACTTAAAATATAAACTTAAAATAGGTAATTGCAAAATAATTCTAAGCACAGTTTTTTGAAAGTAATCCAATGTCATTTGTTTTGGGAACTTTTTATAAATGAAATCCCTTGTAAATGAATATTAATTTGATATTTAGTAATTTTCATTTGCTCTTTAGAATGTTAAGATAATTAAGTGTAAATCTACAGTGAAAATAGAAATTTAAATCTACACTGAAAAAAGTATATCTTCCTAAGACACAGGCTTTAAATGATCTCAGAATGTGACTATTATACCAAGTCAAATTTTTCTTTGAAACTGTGCTAAGAAAGTGTATGGTAGTGAAGATTTCTTTGGCTTAGTAAATTCAGTATATCAAATTTAATTTCTAGCTTTGGAGCATATCACGTACAAAAGTATATGACCACTTTGAAAAACAGTTTGGCAGTGTCCTATAAAGTTGAACTTGTACTTACAATATGACCCAGGCATTCTACTCCTCATTATTTACTGAAGATAAATGAAAACATATCTTAACATAAAGACTTGCATTAAATTATTCATAGCAACTTTATTCATAATATCTTCAAACTGCACACATCAAATAGGGAATGGATAAACTAAATGTGATATACCCATAAATAGAATGCTACTTAGCAATAAAGATGAATGAACTACTGATATATGCAAAAAAATAAAGGAATCTCAAAAGTTTAATACCAGATACTGAAAACTATTTATATGAAATTCTAAAAGGGTCAACTATGGAAAAAGAAGGAGGATCAGCAATTTCAAGGGATGAGTGGTGGAGGGAGGGCATAGACTGTAATGGGTCATAAGGAAACTTTTTGGGGTGATGGAAATGTTTTGTTTTTTTTTTTAATTTTTTTTTTTATTCTTATGTTAATCCCCATACATTACATCATTAGTTTTAGATGAAGTGTTCCATGATTCATTGTTTGTGCATAACACCCAGTGCTCCATACAGAACGTGCCCTCCTCAGTACCTACCACCAGGCTAACCCATCCTCCCACCCCCCTCCCCTCTAGAACCCTGTTTGTTTTTCAGAGTCCATCGTCTCTCATGGTTCGTCTACCCCTCCGATTTCCCCCGCTTCATTCTTCCCCTCTCGCTACCTTCTTCTTCTTCTTTTTTTTTCTTAACATATATTGCGTTATTTGTTTCAGAGGTACAGATCTGAGATTCAACAGTCTTGCAAAATTCACAGCGCTTACCAGAGCACATACCCTCCCCAGTGTCTATCACCCAGTCACCCCATCCTTCCCACCCCACCCCCCACTCCAGCAACCCTCAGTTTGTTTCCTGAGATTAAGAATTCCTCATATCAGTGAGATCATATGATACATGTCTTTCTCTGTTTGACTTATTTCACTCAGCATAATACCCTCCAGTTCCATCCACGTCGTTGCAAATGGCAAGATCTCGTTCCTTTTGATGGCTGCATAATATTCCATTGTATATATATACCAGATCTTCTTTATCCATTCATCTGTTGATGGACATCTTGGCTCTTTCCACAGTTTGGCTATTGTGGACATTGCTGCTATAAACATCGGGGTGCACGTACCCCTTCGGATCCCTACTTTTGTATCTTTGGGGTAAATACCCAGTAGTGCAATTGCTGGATCATATGGTAGCTCTATTTTCAACTTTTTGAGGAACCTCCATACAGTTTTCCAGAGTGGCTGCACCAGCTTGCATTCCCACCAACAGTGTAGGAGGGTTCCCCTTTCTCCGCATCCCCGCCAACATCTGTCATTTCCTGACTTGTTAATTTTAGCCATTCTGACAGGTGTGAGGTGGTATCTCATTGAGGTTTTGATTTGGATTTCCCTGATGCCGAGCGATACTGAGCACTTTTTCATGTGTCTGTTGGCCATTTGGATGTCTTCTTTGGAAAAATGTCTTTTCATGTCTTCTGCCCATTTCTTGATTGGATTCTTTGTTCTTTGGGTGTTGAGTTTGATGAGTTCTTTATAGATTTTGGATACTAGCCCTTTATCTGATATGTCATTTGCAAATATCTTCTCCCATTCTGTTGGTTGTCTTTTGGTTTTGTTGACTGTTTCCTTTGCTTTGCAAAAGCTTTTCATCTTGATGAAGTCCCAATAGTTCATTTTTGCCCTTGCCTCCCTTGCCTTTCGCGATGTTTCTAGGAAGAAGTTGCTTCGGCTGAGGTCAAAGAGGTTGCTGCCTGTGTTCTCCTTTAGGATTTTGATGGACTCCTGTCTCACATTGAGGTCTTTCAACCATTTGGAGTCTATTTTTGTGTGTGGTGTAAGGAAATGGTCCAGTTTCATTCTTCTGCATGTGGCTATCCAATTTTCCCAACACCATTTGTTGAAGAGACTGTCTTTATTCCATTGGACATTCTTTCCTGCTTTGTCAAAGATGAGTTGACCATAGAGTTGAGGGTCCATTTCTGGGCTCTCTATTCTGTTCCATTGATCTATGTGTCTGTTTTTGTGCCAGTACCATGCTGTCTTGATGATGACAGCTTTGTAATAGAGCTGGAAGTCCGGAATTGTGATGCCGCCGGCTTTGCTTTTCTTTTTCAA
>NC_058413.1:59767547-59804717 GCF_002201575.2 Neomonachus schauinslandi | reverse complement strand
ACACTGTCCTGCGAGGGTTCCACCCCCCGCTTAGCCACTGGAGTGATGTCCCTCAGCAGAGCCGACTTCTAAAAGTTCTGATTTTGTGCTCTGCTGCTCTATCACTTGCCAGAAGCGGCCGATGGAGGCCCCCTCCCCCACCGTCTATCCTCCCAAATATCGCCTCAGATTCATTTCTCCGCACATCCTACCTTCCAGAAAGTGGTCGCTTTTCTGTTCAGACAGTTGTTGCTATTCTTTTCTTCAATCTCCTATTGAGTTCATAGGTGTTCAGAATGGTTTGGTCCCTATCTATTTGAATTCCTGGGACCAGACAAAATCCAGGTCTCCTACTCCTCTGCCATCTTGCTCCCAAGTCTCCTGCTTCTGTGTTTGTCATTTCTATAGCTTATTGATGTGTATAAATATTTTCCCCATTTTTAATTGGGTTGTCTGTCTTTATAATTTAATTGTAGGAGTTCTTTATATATTGGGGATACAAATCCTTTGTAAAATATGTTCTATGAAAATCTTCCCAGGGTATGAATTATCTATTGATCTCCTTTACAAATCCTTTTTTTTTTTTGTAAAGATTTTATTTATTTATTTGAGAGAGAGAGAGCACATGAGAGAGGGGAGGGTCAGAGGGAGAAGCAGGCTCCCTGCTGAGCAAGGAGCCCGATGCGGGACTTGATCCAGGGACTCCAGGATCATGACCTGAGCCGAAGGCAGTCGCTTAACCAACTGAGCTACCCAGGCGCCCTCCTTTACAAATTCTTAATGTTAAGCAGAAGTTTTAATTTGATAAAGCCCAATATATAAATGTATCATTTTGGTGGTTAATGCTCTTTATGTTTTAATCTAAATAAACTTTGTATGTCCCTGAATTGCAGAGATATTCTTCTATATATTTTTTTAGAATTTTAGCTTTTATATTTACATATATGATTAATCTCAAAAATTTTTGCATGTGCTTTGAGGTCAATGTCAAGGTTATCCCCCTCTACTTTCTTTGGAAGTGCAGTTGTTTGAGCACTAGCATCATTTGTTGAAAAGATCATCCTTATTTCACTGATTTGCTTCATTTGTAAGAAATGAATCACCTGTAAGAGTTGGTCTGTTCATGGTTTTTCCATGTAGTTATATTAATTGATTATTTATCTCTTTCTGCCAATACTTCATGATTACTATAAGTTGGTCTTGATTCCTGTAAGTTTGGGAGTTAGTATTATTCGTCCTCCAGTTTTTTTTTTTTCAATTAAAAAAATAGTTTTTATTATTCAAGGTTTTAAAAATACAAATTATAGAATCCATTTTTTATTTCTACTGCCTGCTGAGGTTTTGATTGATATTACGTAGAGAGACACAGATATACAGATAAAACTAGAAATAACTGGTATCATAATAATAGTATAATCTTAGTAATATAATCCATAGACATGATAGACTAATGACATATCTGGGCCTTTTAAAATGTCTCCAAAAGAACTTTGTGGTTTCTGATGTAAACTTTTCACATCTTTTGGTAAATTGATTTCTAAGTAGTTTTTGTTTGATAATGCTATGATAATGATAATTATTTTCAATTTTGCTCTCCATTTGCTTATAGGTATGCAGTTGATTTTTGTTAATTAACCTGGTCTCCTATGATATTGTTAAATTTATGTATTACTTCTGGTAGGGGTATTTTTAGTAGATTTCTTATCAATTTCTATATACATACTCATATCATCTGTGAATATTTGACCTTGTCTCTTGCCTTTTTTTTTCTTAACTTTTGTACTGGATTGAAACATCAGTATGATTTTATTTTTTTATTTTTGTTTAAAGATTTTATTTATTTATTTGTCAGAGAGAGAGAGCACAAGCAGGGGAAGTGGCAGGCAGAGGGAGAAGCAGGCTCCCAGCTGAGCAAGGAGCCCAACACGGAACTTGATCCCAGGACCCCGGGATCATGACCTGAGTCAAAGGCAGAAGCTTAAGGGACTGAGCCACACAGATGTCCCCATCAGTATGATTTTAATAGAAATAGTAATAAGAGATCTTATGGGAAATCATTCATACTGTTACTGTTAAATATACTTTATTGATAGGATTATTATATATGCCCATGATCAGGTTGAGGAATTTTCTTTCTATCCAGTTTGCCAAGAAGTTTTATAATGTATAGATGTTGAATTTTGACAGTTCTTTTTCTGTCCACCCCCCCTTCCCTTTTCTTCTGGGACTCCATTATATCTAAGTTTTGTCACTTTATACTGTCCCATAGCTTACTTCTTTTTTCTCTGTTTTTTGCAGTAGTTTGAGAAGAATAGATATTAACTCTTCTTCAAATGTTTGGTAGAATTCACCTGTGAAACTGTCTGGTCCTGAACTTTTGTTTGCTGCAAGTTTTTTGATTTTCAGTTCAGTTTCATTGCTGCTTTTTTGTCTGTTCCAATTTTCTATTTCTTCCTGATTCAATTTTGGAAGGTTCTATGTTTCCAGAAATTTGTCCATCTCTTTTGGGTTGTTCAATTTGTTGGCATATAATTTTTCATATTCTCTTGTCATCTTCTGTATTTCTATGTTGTCTGCCGTTGTTTCTCCTCCCTCATTTCTCATTTGCTTATTTGAGTCCTTTCTCTCTCTCTCTCTCTCTCTCTCTCTCTCTCTCGGGTGAATCTTGTTAATGTTTTATCAATTTTGTTGATCTTTTCAAAAACAAGCTCTTGGTTTATGGATCGGTTCTCTTATTTTGTTTGTGTTTTTTTAGTTTCTATTTAAGTTATTTCTGCTCATCTTTATTATTTATTTTTTTCTGCTTTTAGGTTCTGTTTGTTCTTATTTTTGTAGTTCTTTTAGGTGTAAAGTTAGGTTGTTTATTGATTTTTTTCTTCCTTCTTGAAGTAGGCCTGTATTGCTATAAACTTCCCTCCTCGAACAGCTTTTGCTGCATCCCAAAGATTTGGGACCATTGTGTTTTCATTTTCATTTGTCTGCATATATTTTTTATTTCCTCTTTGGTTTCTTGGTTGACTCATTCATTGCTCAGTAGCATGTTATTTAACCTCTGTGTATTTGTGTTCTTTCCAGATTTTTTCTTGTGATTGATTTCTAATTTCATAGTGTTGTGATCAGAAAAGATACATGGAAAGACTTCAGTCTTTCTGAATTTTTGAGATTTGTTTTTTGGTCTAATGTGTGATCTATTCTGGAGAATGTTCATGTGTACTTGAAAGGAATGTGTATTCTGCCTTTTTAAGATGGAATGTTCTGAATATATCTGGGCCAATGTGTCATTCAAAGCTGCTGTTCCCTTGTGGATTTTCTGTTTGGATGATCTGTCCAATGATGAAAGTGAGGTATTAACTGATTTAAGTATTTGAGTGCTCCCATGTTGAGTGCATAAATATTTATAATTGCTATATCTTCTTGTTGTATTGTCCCCTTAATGATTATATAGTGTCCTTCTTTGTCTCTTGTTACAGTTTTTGTTTTATTTATTTTTTATTTTTTTATTATGTTATGTTAATCACCATACATTATATCATTAGTTTTTGATGTCGTGTTCCATGATTCATTGTTTGCATATAACACCCAGTGCTCCATTCAGTATGTGCCCTCTTTAATACCCATCATCATGCTAACCCATCCCCCCCTCCCCTCTAGAACCCTCAGTTTGTTTCTCAGAGTCCATAGTCTCTCATGGTTTGTCTCCTTCTCTGATTTCCCCCCTTTAATTTTTCCCTTCCTGCTATCTTCTTCTTCTTTTTTTTTTTAACATATAATGTATTATTTGTTTCAGAGGTACAGGTCTGTGATTCAACAGTCTTACACAATTCACAGCGCTTACCATAGCACATACCCTCCCCAATGTCCATCACCCAGCCACCCCATCCCTCCCACCTCCCACCACTCCAGCAACCCTCAGTTTGTTTCCTGAGGTTAAGAATTCCTCATATCAGTGAGATACAGTTTTTGTTTTAAAGTCTATTTTGTGCAATATTAGTACTGCTCCCCAGCTTTCTTTTGACATCAATCTGCATGATAAATGCTTCTCCATCCTTTTCCTTTCAATCTGTAGGTTTCTTTAGATCTGAAATGATTCTCTTATAGGCAGCATATAAATGGGTCTTCTTTTTTTTTTAAATCCATTCCATCACCTTATGTCTTCTTATTGGAGTGTTTAGCCTGTTTGCATTCAAAGTAATTATTGATAGGTATGTATTTATTGCCATTTTGTTACTTGTTTTATGGTTGTTTTCTTCTCTTGTTCTCTTCTCATAATTAGTTGGCTTTCTTTAGTGATATACTTAGATTCCTTTCTCTTTATATTCTGTGTGTCTGTTACTGGTTTTTGATTTGTGGTTACCATTCAGTTTGTATATAACACCTTCTGCATGTAGCAGCCTATATTAAGTTGTCATTTAAGTTTTAACCCATTCTTTACTCCTCTCCTCCCCACGTTTTAGGTTTATGGTGTCATACTTTGCATCCTTTTATTTTGTGTGTCCCTTCACTATTTTTGCAGATATAATTATTTTTACTGCTGTTTTTGCTTCCTACTTTCCTTATTCTTGCTTATGGTCTTTCCTTTCCATTCACAGACTTCCCTTTAACATTTCTTGAAGGGCTGGTTTAGAGGTCTTGAATTCCTTTAACTTGTGTTTGTCTGGGAAACGCTTTATCTCTCTTTTCATTCTGAATGACAACCTTGCTGGATAGAGTATTATTCTTGGCTGCAGATTATTCTTCCTTTCTGTACTTTGAATTTATCATGCCACTCCCTTCTGGCCTTCATAGTTTCTGTTGAAAAATCCTCTGATAGCCTTATGAGGTTTCCCTTGTATTTAATTGCTTTCTTTTCTTTTGCTGCTTTAAAAATTATCTTTATCACTGCATTTTGCCATGTTAATTACTCTGTTTCTGGTTGTGGACCTCCTTGGGTTGATTTTGTTGGGGGATCTCTGTGCCTCCTGGATGTGGATATATGTTTCTTTCCCCAGATTCAGGAATTTTCAATGATTATTTCTTCAAATAAATTTTCTATCTCCTTTTGTTTTTGTTTTTGTTTTTTTCTCCTTCTGGGATCCCTATAATATGAATGTTATTATGCTTGATGGAGTCACTGAGTTCCCTAAGTCTATTCTCATTTTACATAACTCTCTCTTTCTCTCACCTGCTCAGCTTGATTATTTTCCATTACTCTGTCCTGCAGGTCACTAATTCATTCCTCTGCCTCTTCTATCCTCTATTTAGTCCATCTTGTATATTTTTAATTGCATTTATTATATTTTTCATCTCTGATTTTTTTCATGTCTTCTTTCTCTTTGTTAAGGGTTTAACCTATCTGCTCCACTCTTCTCAAATCCAGTGAGTATCTTTATGATCATTACTTTAAACTTTCTATCAGGCATATTATTTATATCTGTTTCACTTAGGTCTCTAACCATGGTCCTTTCCTGTTTTTTTCAATTCAGGCATATTCCTCTGCCTTTTGATTTTGTCTAAACTGTCTATGTCTGTTTCTGTGTGTTAGGAATGACAGCTATATCTCCTGCACTTGGAAGTAATGTCCTTATGTAAGAGAGGTCCTGTAGTACCCTGCTGTTTAGGGTCTCCTTCACCAGAACTTGGCACTTTAGGAGTGTGTTCTATGTCTGATGTGTGCACCCTGCTGTTGTGGCTGAGCTGCTTTTTCCTTCAGTCTAGGTGACTGCAATGGCTTTCTTTGCCTGTTGTGGGCAGTGTTTAGTTCCTATAATGTTAGTGGACCAGTCTAGGGATGCCTTGGGCTTGAGTTGAGTCAGACCAGGCATTTGCCAGAAGTGAAATAGCACCAAACTACAAGGTACTTTCCCTATATTGTTCCCTGAGAAGCTTTTATTGCATGGGGACTGCAGTTAGACCAGTTGTCTGCCTCCAGCCCACTGCTGGTGCCTCTGTCTGACTGATATGTGTGGTTATCTTTCCCTCTTTCTAGGGCAGGAGTAACCTTGGTGTGGTGATGACCACTATAGGGGCTGCTTGTGCACTGCTAGGCCTGTGGCACCACCCTGTATGGGCTCTAGCCAAGAGATTATCAGAGAGGGTGGATCCTCAGAAGCACAGCACAGGGAGCAGTGGGGTGCAGTGGTGGTGCTAGCAAGCTTTGAGTACCACAAGTCCTCTGTAGAAGGGGCCCTGCAGTATCTGGACTGAGGCAGGCTGTCCAGACCAGTGGATTTGTGGAAGCACAGTGTAGGGGCAGGGCAACAGTATTGGCAAGTTAAGTAGCAAGTCCAGCAAGTCATATGTGTTTATGATGGGGGTGGGGTGGGCAGAAGAGGTAAATGACCCCTGATATTTCCTTTGTTCCTAGAGGAGTTTCCCAGTGATTTCTTCCAAATAACCCTCCCATATACCCCAGGTGCCTTTGAAACTGCTGCTTTTATGCTGTATCTCCAGGGGTGGGGACTTCCATTTTCCCTAGCCCACCTGCTCTCCCAGAGCTGAGCTGCTTACTTTTAAAAAATTCTATGTTTGGGGGCACATGGGTGGCTCAGTCATTTAAGCAGCTGCCTTCAGCTCAGGTCATGATCCCAGGGTCCTGGAATGAGTCCCACAGTCGGGCTCCTTCCTCAGCGGGGAGCCTGCTTCTCCCTCTCCCTCTCCCTCTGCCTGCCGCTCCATCTGCTTGTGTGCACTCTCTCTCTCTCTCAATCTCTGCCAAATAAATAAATAAATAAATAAAATCTTTAAAAAACAGTTCCATGTTTTAAGTCCTGCTTGTTGTAACAATTCATGAAATTCAGCCCCTATGCTTTTCAAAGCCAAATGTTATGGGGATTCATCCTCCCCAGTATGGGGGTCTTTTTCTCTCCTCTCTCTGTGCCAGTGGTGTGTTTCCCTTCCCGTAGACAGTCCCACAAGTCTGTTTAGTTCCCAACCGTGTCTCTACCCTTCCTATTCTCTTCAGTGTGGTCTCTTCTTTACATTTAGTTATGGAGTTTATTCTCTCAATCTTCAGGTGGTTTTCTGGGTTATTTACATTGATGTGAGTGCTATGTGGTTGTATCTGTGGGACAAAGTGAGTCTAGGGTTCTCCTACTTTGCTGTCTGCCCCAGAAGAGCTGTTTTCATTATTTCTTTAATATTTTCCTGCCTCTCATTCTCTTCTGGTACTCCCATCACAAATTTTGACTGTTAGGTATTTTCAGACAGATGACTGAGGATATATTTTCCCCATTCCCAGTCTTTTTACTCTCTATGCTTCAGTCTATAGAATATCTATTGTCATGTCTTCAAGCTTATTTCTGTTTTCTTTTGAAGTGTCCAATCTAATGTTAAATGCTTACTGAGGATTTTTCATTTCAGATACTGTATGCTTCAGGTTTATAATTTTATTTGTCTCTTTTTAATAGTTTCCATTTCTATTCTTATTTTTCTATTCATTGCTTGAAAGTCTTTTTCTGCTAATTTTAAGATCTCTGAATATATTTATGTTTTCTCTTTTTAAAATTTAAATAATTTAAATTTCAAATACTACATATATGGAATTTTCCTGTTTTTTCATATATCTAATAATTTGTTATTGTATTTGGTCATTGTGGACATTATATTAATAAGATTTTAAATTTTGTTGTTTTCCTTTGGAAATGAATTTTATTTTGACAGATAATTTACTGGAAAATCAGCTTGATGCATTAAAAATCTGTTTTAAAACTTTGTGAAAATGCTTCTAATGTAGCCCTTGTTATAAGACCAGAGTAACTGTATTTCTAAAATGTGGGTTTTTTTCTGAGGAGTCCTAAATTCAATACTGAGGATTTTCAGCAAGGTTACTTGCCCAGACTGCTTAGAGTGCCTATATCTCTCAATATGGTACAGTCTGAGAGATTTCTACTTAGCTTGCAGCTTCTTAGTAGCTGTTCTCTTCCTGGCCTTGAAAAATCTTTCTATATACATGTGTAACTTGGTATTTAGCCAAAGATATAAAGGATCTCTTATCCTTATTTTTGGTGCTACTCTGTGTCTCTCTGTCCTGGTACTCTGTCTTACCAATTCCAGCTGCCTCAGCAGCCCCAAATTGCAGTTCTTGCTTCATACCTTAGCAAGACCACCATCCTCTCCTTGGGCTCCACCACCCTGCATTATACTCATGAATATGTCTCTAGGCAGAATGTTGGATTGATCAGTGTCTTGTCTTAGCTATTTCCTCCTCTGGGCACACACAGTACTGAGTCATCTAGAGTCTAATACCTGAAAAAAAGGCTTCTTGATAGTATGTCAGTATTGTAGTTCTCTGTGGTAAGGGAACTAGTCCAGTATCAATTGCTCTTTCATGACTAAAAGCAGAAATTGCTCAGGGAGTTTTGAAAAATACTGATGCAGAATCCCAGCTCATTTCTTCTAGATTTATAATTTCTTGGATTTTTGAAAGTCCACTGTTCTTTTTTTTAAATTAAATTTAATTTTATTATGTTATGTTAGTCACCATACAGTACATCATTAGTTTTTGATGTAGTGTTCCATGATTCATTGTGTATAACACCCAGTGCTCCATGCAATACATGCCTTCCTTAATACCCAACACTGGCCTAACCCATCCCCCCAACACCCTCCCCTCTAAAACTCTCAGTTTGTTTCTCAGAGTCCATAATCTCTCATGGTTTGTCTCCCCCTCCAATTCACCCTCCTTCATTTTTCCCTTCTTTCTCCTAATGTCCTCCATGCTATTCCTTATGTTCCACAAATAAGTGAAAACACATGCTAATTGACTTTCTCTGCTTGACTTCTTTCCCTTAGCATAATCTCCTCCAGTCCCATCCATGTTGATGCAAAAGTTGGGTATTTATCCTTTCTGATGAATATTTCTGAATATTACTCAATATTGCATTGCATATATGGACCACATCTTCTTTATCCACTCATCTGTTGAAGGTCATCTTGGCTCTCTTCACAATTTGGCTACTATGAACGTTGGTGTGCATATGGCCCTTCTTTTCACTACATCTGTGTCTTTGGAAGGCAGCTATGCTAAGCACTATACCACCAACGCACATCTGTGTCTTTGGGGTAAATACCCAGTAGTGCAATTGCTGGGTCATAGGGTAGCTCTATTTTTAATTTTTTGAGGAACCTCCACAGTTTTCCAAAGTGGCTATACCAACTTGCATTCCCACCAACAGTGTAAGAGGGTTCCCCTTTCTCCACAACCTCTCCAACATTTGTTGTTTCGTGCCTTGTCAATTTTTGCCATTCTAACTGGTGTAAGGTGGTATATCAATGTGGTTTTGATTTGAATTTCCCTGATGGCAAATAATGATGATGAACATTTTTTCATGTGTCTGTTAGCCATTTGTATGTCTTCTTTGGAGAGGTGTCTGTTCATGTCTTCTGCCCATTTTTTGACTTGATTATTTGTTTTTTGGGTGTTGAGTTTGAGAAGTTCTTTATAGATCTTGGATACCAGCCCTTTGTCTATAGTGTCATTTGCAAATACCTTCTCCCATTCTGTGGGTTGCCTCTTTGTTTTGTTGACTGTTTCCTTTGCTGTGCAGAAGCTTTTTATCTTGATGAAGTCCCAAAAGTTCATTTTCCCTTTTGTTTCACTTGCCTTTGGAGATGTATCTTGAAAGAAGTTGCTGTGGCCGATGTCAAAGAGGTTACTGCCTCTCTTCTCCTCTAGGATTTTGATGGATTCCTGTCTCACATTGATGTCTTTCATCCATTTTGAGTTTATCTTTGTGTAAGGTGTTAGAGAATGGTTGAGTTTCATTCTTCTGTATATAGCTGTCCAATTTTCCCAGCACCATTTATTGAAGAGATTGTCTTTTCCATTGCATATTTTTTCCTGCTTTGTCGAAGATTATTTGACCATAGAGTTGAGGGTCTATATCTGGGCTTTCTATTCTGTTCCATTGGTCTATATTGTCTGTTTTTGTGCCAGTACAATGCTGTCTTGGTGATCACGGCTTTGTAATATAGCTTGAAATCAGGCAATGTGATGCCCCGCTTTGTTTTTCTTTTTCAACATTTCCTTGACCATTCAGGGTCTTTTCTGATTCCTTACAAATTTTAGGATCCTTTGTTCCAGCACTTTGAAAAATGTCATTGGAATTTTGATCGGGATGATGTTGAAGGTAGAGATTACTCTGGGCAGCATAGACATTTTATAATGTTTATTCTTCTGATCCATAAGCATGGAATGTTTTTCCATCTTTTTGTGTCCTCTTCAATTTCTTTCATGAGTGTTCTGTGGTTCCTAGAGGATATATCCTTTACCTCTTTGGTTAGGGTTATTCCGAGGCATCTTATGGTTTTTGGTGCTATTGTAAATAGAATCGATTCTCTAATTTCTCTCTACAGATGCATTGTTAGTGTATATGAAAGCAACTGATTTCTGTGCATTGATTTTGTATCCTGACATATTACTGAATTGCTGTATTAGTTCTAGTAATTTGGGGGTAGAGTCTTTTGGATTTTCCTCATAAAGTATTATGTCATCTGCGAAGAGAGAGAGTTTGACTTCTTTGCCAATTTCAATACCTTTTATTTCTTTTTGTTGTCTGATTGCTGTTGCTAGGACTTCTAGTACTATGTTGAACAATAGTGGTGAGAGTGGGCATCCTTGACATGTTCCTGATCTTAAGGGAAAGGCTCTCATCTTTTCCCCATTGAGGATGATATTTGCTGTGGGTTTTCAAAGATGGATTTTATGAACTTGAGGAATGTTCCCTCTATCCTTATGCTCTGAAGAGTTTTAATCAGGAAAGGATACTATATTTTGTCAAATGCTTTCTCTGCATCCATTGAGAGGACCATATGATTCTTCTCTCTCCTCTTATTAATGTTTCTATCACATTGATTGATTTGTGAATGTTGAACCACCCTTGCATCCCGGTGATAAATCCCACTTGGTCATGGGGGGTGATCCTTTTAATGTATTGTTGGATCCTATTAGCTAGGATTTTTTTTGAGGATTTTGGAATCCATATTCATCAGGGATATCGGTCTGAAATTCTCCTTTTTGATGGGGTCTTTGCCTGGTTTGGGGATTAAGGTAATGCTGGCCTCATAGAATGAATCTAGAAGCTTTCCTTCTGTTTCTACTTTTTGAAACAGCTTCAGGAGAATAGGTATTATTTCTTCTTTGAATGTTTGGTAGAATTCCCCAGGGAATCCATCAGGCCCTGGACTCTTTTTTTTTTTTGATCACTGCTTCTATCTCCTTACTGGCTATTGGCCTATTCAGTTTGTCAATTTCTTCCTGTTTCAGTCTTGGGAGTTTATAGGTTTCCAGGAAGGCATGCATTTCTTCCAGGTTGCCTAATTTATTGGCATATAGTTGTTGATAATAATTTCTAATAATTGTTTCTATTTCCTTGGTGTTAGTGGTGATCTCTCCCCTTTCATTCATAATTTTATGAATTTGGGTCCTTTCTCTTTTCTTTTGGATATGTCTGGGCAGTGGATTATTGATCTTATTAATTCTTTTAGAGAACCAGTTTCTAGTTTTGTTGATCTGATCTACTGTGTTTCTGGTTGCTAATTCATTGATCTCCTCTCTAACCTTAATTTTTTCTCTTCTAATGCATGACTTAGGCATCATTTGTTGTTTTTTCTTTAGTTCTTTAAGGTGTAAAGTTAGTTGGTGAATTCGGGATTTTTCTATTTTTTTGAGTGAGGCTTGGATGGCTGTGTATTTCCCCCTTAGGACCATTTTTGCAGTATCCCATAGGTTTTGGACTGATGTTTTTTTTGTTCTCATTGGTTTCCATGAATTAAGTTCTTCTTTGATTTCCTGGTTGGCCCAAACATTCTTGAGCAGAGTGTTCTTTAGCTTCCAAGTGTTGGAATTTCTTCCAAATTTTTTCTTATGTTGAGTTCCAGTTTTAAAGCATTATGGTCTAAGGATATGCAGGGAATAATCTCAGTCTTTTGGTATCAGTTGAGACCTGATTTATGACCCAGTATGTGGTCTATTCTGGAGAAAATTCCATGTGTGCTTGAGAAGAATGAGTATTCTGTTGTTTTAGGGTGGGATGTTCTGTATATATCTATGAGATTCATCTGGTCCAGTGTGTCATTCAAAGCTCTTGTGTCTTTGTTGATTTTCTGCTTAGATGATCTGTCTATTGCTGAGAGTGAAGTATTGAAGTCTCCTACAATTAATGTATTATTATCAATATGACTCTTTATTTTGGTTAACAGTTGGCTTATATAGTTGGCTGCTCTCATGTTGGGGACATAGATATTTACAGTTGTTAGATCTTCTTGTTGGATAGACCCTTTAAGAATGATATAGTGTCTTTCTGTGTCTCTAACTACAGTCTTTAGTTTAAAATCTAATTTGTCTGATATAAGAATTGCTACCCCAGCTTTCTTTTGAGGTCCATTAGCATGGAAGATGGATCTCCATCCCTTCACTTTCAGTCTGGATGTATCTTTAGGTTCAAAAATGAGTCTCTTGTAGAAAGCATATGGTTGGGTCCTGTCTTTTTATCCAGTTTGCAACCCTATGCCATTTTATGGGAGCATTTAGGCCGTTCACGTTGACAGTGATTATTGAAAGATAAGAATTTATTGTCATCATGTTGCCTGTGAAATCCTTGTTTCTATAGATTGTCTCTGTAAATTTCTGTTCTATATCCCTCCTGGGGTCTGTTTCCTTTTATAGAACCTCCCTTAATACTTCTTGCAGGGCTGGCTTAGTGGTCACATACTCATTCAGTTTCTGCTGGTCTTGGAAGCTGTGCATCTCTCCATCCATTCTAAATGACAGCCTTTTTTTTTTTTGCCTGTTATGTGATTTAACCAAAAATTGTCTCAAAGATACAAAACTTTCAAAGAAAGGATATTTCAAAAGATAAAACCCTTGCAAAGGCAAAATTGTAATAGAGCATAGGTTTTCTTTCATACCAGTTAAATTCATGCAATAATTTTGTTGAAGTAATAATCTTACAATTTCACTAATCAATTTAAACATGTTGGTGCATTTAATAGTAATACAACCACGTTGTTCCACACTCACACACTGACACCTTGTTCTTTTTTACCCCAAACAACTTCCCTAAGTAAAATCAGTTAAGACTCTGGTGTATAGAATTCTAGAATTTTTCTAGTTATAAAACATTTCTTTATGATATATTTGGTAAATGGGATGAAAGTTTTTATGGGATTTTTTTTTTCTTGACTGTATGTTCTTCTCGTTTAGTACCCTGAATATGTCTTACCAGGCCTTTCTGGCTTGCCAGGTCTCTGTGGATAGGTCTGATGTTATTATGATGTTCCTCCCTCTGTATGTAAGGAATCTCTTCCCCCTAATTGCCCTTAACATGGTTTCCTTGGTTCTAAGATTTGCAAGTTTTACTAGTATATGCTGGGATGTTGGTCTGTTTTCCTTGATCTTGGGAGGGGTCCTCTGTGCGTCTAGGACACGAATATTTGTTTCATTCCCCAGATTAGGGAAGTTCTCAGCTATGATTTGCTCAAATATATCTTCTAGACCTCTCTCTCTCTTCATCCCCTTAGGGATCCCAGAATTCTGACATTGGAACATTTCATGGCATCACTTATTTCTCTAATTCTGTTTTCATGGATTTTAAGCTGTTTTTCCCAGGCCTCCTCTTTTTCCTTCTTTTCTATCAATTGGTCTTCTAGATCACTAACTCATTTTTCTGCCTTGTTTACCCTAGCTGTTAGATTATCTAGATTAGATTGGATCTCATTGATTGCAATTTTAAATTCTGCCAGTTCAGCTTTCATTTCTGCTTTTAGAGACTCTATGTTGCCATTAATCGATTTCTCTGTTCTCACTATCATCTTCATAACTCTTACCCTGAAGTCCATTTCCGACATTTCATTATATCTCTATCCATTTGTAAATCTGTGGCTGAAGTTACAGTATCTGAGTCTTTCCTATTTTGGGGGTTCCTCCTCCTAGTCATTTTGTTGAGGGGTGGTTGAAGGAGCATACAGTCCAAATTATTGACCACAAACCAAGCAAGACTCACCTGTTTTATAGGGACCTTATGGCTGTCAGCCTCTTGTTCTCCCAGCCTGTCTTATGGGGGAGGGGCCTGCTGTGCTGTTACTCAGGCATCCCTGTTTGGTTAGAGTTCCCCTGCCCCCTGTGAGCGGGGGGGGAGATGGTCTCAGTGAAAACCGGTTTTTGGGGGCTTTTGTTCTCTGGAGGCTTTCCACGTCTCTTCCAAGAGTCAGAGCAGAAGAGACCATTTCTAACTCTCTGCCTCAGAACAGAGATTGCAGTCTGTTCTTCAGTGAGCTCTCTAGGCCACGCTATCTCTGTTTCTGTCGGTGCTGCTAAAAACTGCAGTGTCCTGGGTTGTGCACCCCTCAGCAGCACTCCCAGTCCTTACCTCCAGTTCGGGGCACGTCTCTGCCCTTTGTGCTTCTAAAACCACCAGCCACCCCCAGTTTGCACATGTGGCCCCACTGCTCCAGGTTTCAGTCCAGGGGGTTGCCCTAAAGTCCTTTCCCCACCACTATTGGTCTGTGAGTCTGTGCCCCAGCCCCATTGTGGGATGTTTTCAGGCGCTGGTGGTGCAGGATCCTGAAGGCTCCCTCCCTCTTCCATTTATCTTCTGTTATCTGTCCGCAAATCACAGCTCCCCATTTCATACCTTGAAACCAACTGCCTACAATATTCTGTTTGTAGAGGTCCAGATATATCTTCTTACATCTCAGGTTGATTTTGTGGGTGTTCAGAGTGGCCTGGTAGATATCCAGCTCAATTCTGGGGACCAGTTGGAATAGGGTCCCCTACTCCTCTGCCATCTTTTCCTTCCAAGTCCACTGTTCTTGCCTGTTTAGATTCATTGTGGAAAAAAAAAGACTAGCAAATTGCTGCATAATTCCCTTTCTAATTTTAGAAAGATTAGGGGAGACTTTGTGAGTGAAAGACCAACCAATTCCTCTTCAGTTGCAACAGTTCATGTGATAAATATTGAGAATGTGAACTAGAGCAGTAAAAATGAGATTGAAAGACATGAGCAAATATCAGAGATATTTAGGAAATTACCATATTTGTTTAGAGATTATAAATGAAAGAAAGAGAAGGGAAGACATCTAACCCAATTGTTAGCTCCAGCATGTTGTTGATAATAATGCCACTAAAAAAAGAAAGCAAGTACATAAGTGGGATGATGACTTCACTTAAACATGTATTTCATTTTGCAATGTCCTGATAAAATAGGATGAGGACCTGAATTAAGATAATAAAAATGGAGACTGAAAAAAGATAATAAACATAAGATACATTTATCAAATACCATTAACAATACTTGGTGTCCTATTAGATATAGGTAGGAGAGAAATTCAGAAATTTCTAGTTTTGGTAGTAATGCAGTTAAATGAGATTGAGAACACTGTTGAATGTGCTAGTTTTGAGGTGGGAGGATTGGGAAGATCAGGACAGGTAATGAATTCTAAATTGCACATGGTGATTTTGAGGACACATAGGTAAAAAAGTCTATTTAGTGGCCAAATATGCAGGCATGATGGTGAGGAGGGGTGCAGTTTAGAAATAGAGATTGGAAATGAAAGCAGCAGTAGATGGGCTATCCTCAAAGAGATAGTCAAGTGAGGAGAAAAGAAAGATTGAGGGAGACCAACTGGCAAAACAAGAGTACCAGAGAATACAGGCTGTTTTAATATGCTTGGACATGTCTTCTGTTGAAACAGAAAAAATTTTGTATCCCACAACCATTTATTAAAGTACCCAGCATAGAGTTGCTAAGACTCTGCATGAAGAATATCTTTGAAAACATCTATTTTTACATTTGCACTAGGATATTCCCTCTATGTGCATCACAAAAATCAAAATCTGTATTTCAATAATATTACTGGTGAATATGGCAAGACCATTATTTTAAATATCATCTAAATGTGATAATATGTTGTGTACATTAATGTTTATTTTACTGGCTTTTTTCTTTTTTGGTGCTTGTCTAATTCAGCTGTTACTTTGCACATTATGAAAAAGCAAAGCAAAGAGTTAGTCATGAGTACCAATGATGAACAGATTGCAATACAAAAAAAAAAAAAAAGAGAGAAAAGAAAAGGAAAAAAAAGAAGGTGTTTTTTGGAAAATTCTAAACCATATGTGTATTGTGTGTGATTAGCTTTTTCTGGTGTTGTTATTCCGTGTCATTGCAATCGATGTAATTGCATCTTGTGCATACTTTACAACATGTGTTTTGCCCAGATGAAGAGTAATCACAACAAGTAATTTGAACTTGTCATTTGGTAGCATTACTATAAATGGCAGGAGAATATTTTGTTAAATCTTTATGACTTGGATATGCATTTTTGTAACCATTCCAAAAAGTTACTAGAAGTAGCAGATGCCTGACAGAAATCTTCCTGTTAGACTGTTCTGATGGTGAAAAAAAAATCCGTAGTGGGCATTTTGCTTTCTTACTCTCCTGTGTACTTTTACTCTAAATGTAGAATCACAGGAAGCATATCACCTCTTTTCCTGCACACACACACACACAGACATATGCATGGCCTTTAGGTAATAAGAATCTGAGTATGTAATAATTTCTGTACTACTTTGATATTTTGGAAAAAAATCAAGTTACCAAGTCTCTTCTGCAATGTGCCTACAATTTTTCAAACACTATTATCTATTATGCCTCTCTGTCTTTGGTTCATTCTCTTTCCTATACTTGGAATGCCCTTTCCCCACTTTTCCTCCCTTGTCCTGGGCTCCCTGTCTCAGCTGTTGTTCAAGATTTTCTCGTCATGTGCTTACCTTAAACTGATGTAGGTGTCCCCCATATGTGCTTCTTATCTGATTACTGTGGGATACTACATGTGTAGGACACTATATGTGCAGGCATTTGAGCTCTTACAAGATTCTGTCATGTCCGTTACCTGAGCAATCTGATACATGACTATGATCTTCCTGAGATAAGAAACATTTTCTTACTCATCTTTATGTAACCCCAGTATGTTGCACTGTGCCTAGAACATGACAGGCCTTTAATCTGACCACCCAACCTTCACCCCTAACCCTGACTAAATTTGTCTTTTTATTAATCAACAAAATCAGAATTCTCTCTTGGGTAAAAGTGGGGAGCAAGTAAGTATGTGCTGAATTCTATCCTAGGCACTATAAAGATTTACAAATCCTGTAATGAATTATTTGTAATTAAGACAAAGTAAAATAAATATTCAATCCATGTGTAAATTGAAACATCTAGTAAAAAAAAAATGGAGTGGTAAATTCTCATGTGAGTCTTCATGAGAGAAATAGCATTGTCTCTGCTCTAAAAGTACATAAATTTTGCTGGATAAAAAAGGGAGTGTGGCAAAGATTGAGCAAAGGCAGAGAGACCTGGGAACACAGATACAACTATGGGGGTGGGGACTAGTCAGTTTTCTGGGGCAATGGCTTTAATAGAGAAGGAAGCAAGGCCAAGATGCTGATCTGAAATGGGTGGAATTAAATAGTAAATGCAGTCAGTCACTAACATTCTCTATCAGAAAGAACTATTAAAATTGCTGTAGGTATGTGTGTGCCATGATGAAAACATAAATTTAGTGCATGTGTTTATAATTTTCACTTATGGTGAATATTTTAAACCTAGGTTATCAGATACAAGGTAAAAATACTGGGCAACAAACAGTTGCTTTTTTGTAAAAAACAAAATGTGTGGGGAGAGGACACTATAAAAAACCTTAAAAATATATACATCTATCACTGGTATATTATATTACAAATATATTAAAATTAAATTTTCAGTATGTTGGCTTTGATAAACTGAATATTATCTATTGTCCTTTTCCTTTTCATCCACCTTCCCTAACTTTCTGTTTCTATCATTGTAATTTTTGGCCACATGTCTATTATGAATAATGTCAGGTTGAACCAGTAAGTGTCTCTATGAGAAACTAGAAAACAAACAAACAACCCTATCTATTGCCCATGCCTATTAGCTGACAACAATAATGACATACTAGTATTTGCTCTCTTATCTAATAGAAGTCTCATAGAGGTATGCCCAATGCCTAGAAACTTGATCTTGTCAAATCAATAATAATGAAAGTATTAATTTATATGAAGGGATATAGGTCAATACCTTTAAATAGTACCTACCATCATAAGAAAGGTTGATTCAAATCCTAATCCTCAGTACCTATGAATATAATTTTATTTGAAAATAGTTTTTTTGAAGATACATTTAAGTTAAGATGATGCCATACTGGATTAAGCATCCTAAAGCCAATAACTGGTGTCCTTATAAGAAGGCCATGTAAATCATGACTCATGTAAAGGGTCTTGTGACAGCAGGCATAGGTTGGAAAACAAGCCAAAGAATGCCATTAGAAACTAGGCAACCATTAGAAACTAGGAAGAGGCAAAGAAAGATATTTACCCAGAGCCTTCCGAGGAAGTATGGCTTTGCCAAAATCTTCATTTTGGACTTCTAGCTTCCCAAAATGTGAAAGAACAGATTTCTGTTGTTTTAAGACACCCGGCTCATGGTAGTTTGTTATGGCAGTCCAAGAAACTAAATGTATTAATACAGCACTCTTCATGCTCACTAAATGAGGTATTATAGTAAGAAGTGAAATCCACAAACAGCTCTAGGTAGTGCATCTGTACCAGTTTCTTTGAAGAGAGAGAAACTAAAAAAAAAAAATAATAATAATCTTTACTACATACAAAAGAGAGAGAGAGAGGGAAACTAAAGAATCGGCATAACATTCCAGTCAGGAGTATGGGCTTTGATTATCAAAGAGATAATGATTGCTAATTCCAACTCTAATCAGTTGTGTGACACTGGGCAAAACATTTACTTCTCTCACCTCCACTTTCCTATCCATATAATGGCACTAATAGGTCCTTTTCTATGGCCTAGAGAGATTAAGTACTTAAAGATAACACATATAGTAAGGATATAGAATCAAGGCTTTATGGTGCAAAGGCTTCTGGTCTATTCCACAAGGAAACATATATACAATATGTACCTGCTCAAAGGATCTGTGAAAACTCTAAAGGAGGTTCAGCCATTCTGATAGGGGAAATCAGTGAAACTTTTTCAAAAGAAGTGGACTTAGAGTGGCTACATATAGCCCAGAATTTTGATAGGTGAAAATATCAGGGACTAGACAGATCAGAGACTCTGGAAGCCAGTCAGACTAGGAGTCAAATCCACCAGAGATTCTGAGGTCCCAAAGTGGGTGACTTGTTTTAAATGAACAACAAATAGACCCATGGGATTAAGTAAATGTAGTAGAAAATGAGGTCAGAGAAGTAAATCAGGTCAATTCTGCAGGGCCTAATTACTTGGTGAGCTCTGGAATGCATTCTTGTTAGCAAGACATCATTGAAGGTTTTTAAGCAAGGTAGTAGCAAAATATATGAATTCTATAGACCTATTCAGTTCAAATTTAGTCAACTCAAAGTATAAACAGTTTATAATAGTCCAAGTAATATATAATGCAATAACATAACATTATATAATGCATGTATATATCACAATTGTTACAGGCATACTTATATTGACACTTATGTTTATCTTTATCTGAAAGATATGTACCAAAAATATAGCAGTGATTATCTCTGGTAATAGATATTCGGGCAATACTTACTTTTACCTTTTTACTTTTTTGTTTATATGTTTCCCAACTTTTCTGTAATGGACTGCTTTTTATGTCAGTAACATGGTGAAAGTCAGGCTAGGGACAAAGAGGCTAGAAAGAAGAACCTAGCAGTAATCCAGGACAGAAAAGATAAGGCCGTGTGCCATGGCAGAGTCAAAGACAAGCATGAAATACATCTCCAGGTAGAACTGACAGGATTTGGCAATGATTCTTTGGGGGAAGATGTTGGAGAGGTGGATCTGAAGATGACACAAATATTTCTATTCAAGACAACAGGAAGGGTGGGAGTTCCATTAAGAAACAGGTTTGTGCAGAGGGTCAAGAAGGGTATAGATAATGAGCTTAGTTTTAGACATGCAGAATTTGAGGTGACAGCTAGACTGCCATGATTTTGAGAAGAAGTCACAAGGGCTATCCCAGAGGGCCAAAGTGTTGAGATAGAAAGGGACAATAGATATGGTAAGATTTCCAGAGGAGCTTTAAAAAGCCAAATGGTGATGAGTATAATTGTCTGCCTGGTAATAAAATCTCAGAAGCCTTCTGATGTAGATAGATTCACATGAATTGTTTTACTAAGAGATATAAAGTGATGCATTCTTAGAAGATAGATATAATTCACAAATTATAGCTAATGTGCTGTAGAATTATTAGGTGTTCAAATATAACTAAAAATGCAGTAAACTCAACCACCTCATAATAAGGAGCTGACAAGCTACGCAGAAAGTCTGCTTGAAAAAATACATCCCTGCTGCTTGTCACAGTGTCATCCCAGATTAGGTACGTAAATAAACATGTCACTCACAGTGTTTTCACTTCCTCCCACAAGACTGTTAGCAAAATGGGGTAAGAGAATAAAACCACAGTCCTGACTAACAGAATCAAACAAATAATAGTAACAAAAAATGAAGAAACCTCTTGGCTCAGTGTTACGCTGCCTGCAGATTATAGAGGAAGAGCCCATGTATGTCTGGGAGAATGCACTAAAGATTGCCCATCATAGTGGAATCACCTTCAGAGTCTAGTGATCACATTGCTCATTTTGGCAGCATTTTGAACACCATATTTAAAAAAAACATATTGCCATATTGAAATGTCAGTAACAGAGACTGTCTGGCATTGTTACTGTATTGTGTGACCTTCTCTGCCAGATGAGTGAGCAGAAACCATGATGCAGGTGAATGAGAATTTGATCCATATGGTTTTAGTCAAATTGCTCATGTTTTTGAACCTCCGCTTCATCAGCTTAATTGGGATTATAATAGCAATCTACAATGGATTGGGAGAAATGACTTGAAAGAGGTATTCGAAGAGTTTAGGGTGTCCTAGTTAAAGGTGGAATATTGGGGAAAAAATTCATTTTTTCTTTCTTCTGAAAGCCACCTGAAACAATACTAAAAGGTGTTAAAACTACAAAGAAGCATAAATCTACCAGGCTAAAGAGAACAGGGGAGTAGGAAGAAAAAAAAATGGAAGCTGGAAAAGAGAAGATGAGTGGAAATTAATTTAGCTGACATGAGAAAACTGAATTCTAAGCCATTTAGTGGGACAATTGGAAAGCAACCTCGTTTGTGCCAGAGATCTTAAATCACTCAAGAATTTGCAAGAGGGAGCTCTGAAAGTGGGAGTGGGAGCAAGGAGGGGAGGATAAAATTGGTTGAAACCCTCTTTAAGAAGGAGCTAGATCCTCGTATTCCATCCTCTAGACCATGTGACTGAGCAACAGGGTTCCTTTCTTTTCCTTCCCATCAAAACAGAAGATTGGATGATTTCTTTAGACCAATTAAAACAAAGTGTCTTTGGTTGGGGATGTTGATACTATACTGAAAATAATGAAAGTAAGTAAAAGTTTGCATAACAAAATAGAATTGAAATCCAACCCTCCTCCCCCTACGTGATTATCATAATCTAGAGAGCTAGCTTAGACTTCCATTCTGGATCTTGGAATTCCACCTACCTCCCCAGGTGAAATGTTTTAGATCAAGAGAACCATCTAAAAATACTGGTGTTAGGTCACTAAACACACACACACACACACACAAGTTCTCATATGAAAAACAGACCAAAGCAAACAGAAATGAGCCAATTGGAGGAACTGAGACTATGCAGGAAAATGAAAAGTTCAAAAAAATCTATCATTAGTATTTCTTACGGATATAAAACCCAATATAGGCTGCCCTGTCTAACATGTAGTCTTAGCCACAAATGGCTATTTAAGTTCAAATTAAGTAAAATTAAATAAAATTCAACATCTTGTTGCTAGTGGATACTGTATTCAGTAGCACATAATGTAGAACATTTCTGTCATAGCAAAAAGTTATGTGAAGTGCTAATGAAGTAACAATTAGGAATAAAAAAAGAGCCTTGAGAAATTAAAACCATGAGAAACTCAGTGGAAGAGCTGGAAGATATGGTTAAGGAAGTTTCACAGAGCATAGAACAAAAATACAAAGGAGGATGGAAAGATAAGAGTCATCTAAAAGGTCCAAAATCTAAATGATGTCCAGAAATGTAATCAGAAAGAGAAGAAATCATTTAAGAGATAATGTCCTAGTATTGAAGGACATGCTTTCCTTGATCAAAAGTCCCTGTTCATGAACCAGCATAATGGATGAATTTGATCTATGTCAAAGTACACTACTATAATGTTTCAGAACGCTGGGAAGGAGAAAATTCCAAAATATTCCTGACAACAGGAAAAAGCGAATAACATATGAAAGCTCAGAACTCCAAATGATTTCGCATGGATTTATCCATAGCAACACTGGAGCAAGGAAAGGAAAGTTATTACTAATCTAGAATTCTAGATACAGCCAAACATATCAATTTTGTGGGTAAAATAAGGATATTTTATATGCATACATGGTAGGACTCAGATAGTTTAGCTCCTGGATGAGATGTTCCACCAAAACAAAGAGTAACCCAAGATAGAGAAGAAATGGGACTCTGGAATTGCATGGTCTAATTTAAGGGAAGGGAAGGGAAGAGAGAAGGGAGAAGGAAGAAAAAGGAGGAGAAAGAGAGGAGGATTGGGGGTAATAGCATGAAAGTGATGAGAGATTCCCAAATGACAACTATCCACTAAAGATAGCAATTGAGTGTGTGAAGAAGGTACAAAGTGCCTTGGAGAGATGTCCTCAAGACATTAAAACTGAGAGAATTCTGATGTATTTGAATATATTGAGATGTAGACAACTGGGAGAGAATTTGAAATTGAATTATACAGAAGAGCCTAGAAAACAAAGTAAATAGAAAGACATGTATCATACTATAAGCAAAACATAGAATTTGATAACAGAGAAAATGTAATTGTAGTATATTATATGGCTAGGCAGTGAATCAATTTCACATACCCAAACAAATGTAAAGATACTTAATGTTGAACTAACAATACTTAGGATAAAATTATGTTAAGTGGAGGGCAGTGAGAATTCTGCATGTTATATTTAACTGTGAGAACCATATCCTCATAAATAGGTAATACCAGAATCTAAAAATCAGTAAATAACAATATGATAACATAACTTAAGAGATAAGGAGGTAAAATTAAAGTATGCTTGCCTCTGTGAAACATTAGATGTGAGGAAGGGGTTCAGAGCATTGCTTGTAAAACAATTTGACTTTTAGCTATGTATATCTATTTGATGAAAATGTTAAATATTAATATATTAATGAAAGAGCTTAATATATTCCATGTCATATATCAACTCTCAATAAATGTTAGGTGGATCTGAATCAGGAATAGAACCAACTTTATGTTTACTATGACTAAACCTTTCTCCTTTCAGACCACTCTCAAATACACATAATTAGAAGTGTTTATGCAGGGGCGCCTGGGTAGCTCAGTCAGTTGGGCATCCATCTGACTCTTGATTTTGGCTCAGGTCATGATCTCAGGTTCCTGGGATCAAGCTCTGAATTAGTCACCGTGTCAGTGGGGCGTCTGCTTGAGATTCTCTCTCTCCTTCTCCCCCTCCCCTCCATGCTCTCACTGGTGTGTGCACACACTCTCTCTAAAATAAGCACATGGATTTTTTTTTTTAAGAAGTGTTTATGTAAGTTTATTATGTTGAACTAAATTGTCCTATAGGCCTGGAATCACAGAGCAGTTTTATCCAGAGCCTACAGATCTGTAGATATGTTTTCTCTTATCTTTTCTTTTTCTATTCTCCCCACATTCTCTCTCTTTCCTTCCCAACTCTCCCCCTCTTTCTCTCATCTATTTTCAGTATTTTAAATCAAGATTTTTTTTTAGCATCTCTTGGAAATTAGAAGATATGTCACAACTGGCCCATGTTCCCACCTGGCAACAATGAGCTGAAGTTAGCTAGTGGTTTCCCCATTTAAACAAGGCACATGCTCTCCAGTTTGCCATAGAACTACAGCAACATTTTACCTCTTCCTGAACCTGACTTTATGAAAGTGCATTATTTATCTGACATTGACACAGGAGTACTGAAGTCTGCTTTCAACTCTCACTTAAAAATTGAGGAGCCATTTTTACCCTGATGACATTTACTATTTCATATACTGATTTGCATTTTCATGAAAATGTCAACATGACAGGTGGATATGAGTGGAATTTGCAGGAAGTCCTGGGGCTGGGGCTGTAATGTGAGAGCCATCATCACAGGGTGATACATTTGACACCTGGACGTTTGATGAGATTCCCTAGGAGCCAGGGTGTCTGCAGGTGGGCACCATTGGCAGGGGCAGTGAGAATGTGTGGCTGTGGTCTTTCAAGACAGCAGTGTGGTTCTTGTTTTCCTTCTCATCAGAGGTGTGGAAAGTGGCAGAGATAACATAAACAGAAGGATCTCTGAATACTCTATAATCCCTCCATTCTTCTAAAGACATGCTAAAGTCAGGGAAGTCTTTAGTATCAGGGGCTTTCAGCTTTATAGGGGACCTAATAGGTGGTAGTTCATAATCTATGTGGGTGACAAGTTATTAAACAACTAAAACATAGTAGAAACACCATTTTAAAAAAAATGCTGAGAGGGATGCCTGGGTGGCTCAGTCATTTAAGTGTCTGCCTTCGGCTCAGGTCATGATCTGAGGGTCCTGGGATTGAGTCCTGCATCATGCTCCTTGCTCAGCGGGGAGCCTACTGCTCCCCCTGCTTGTGCTCTCTCTTTCTCTGTCTCTGACAAGTAAATAAATATATATTTTTTTAAAGTGCTAAGAGAGCACAGAACATAGAACAGGGCTAACTGACTTGGCAGGAGTGAAAGAAAGCTTCAAAGAATGACACGTGAAGAGTATCTTGATGAATGAGAGATCAATAAGGGGATTAAGGGGAAAATTCAAACTGGAAATAAGTTTTGAGAGATTTAATTTACTCATTAATTTATTTAATAATTTATTCATCCATTCCATTCAGTGTATGTTTACACAAGACATACAGAGCTGAAATACAACAGACCTTGTTCTCAGAAAGCTTATAGTTTAGTGTAAAAGATAAACACGTACAGCTATTACAATAGAAGCTAATAAATGACAGAATAGCAGTAATTAAAAAAGTAACAAGGATGCCTGACTCTCTGAGGAAGTCATCAGCTCTAGAATGATTGTTGAATTCCAGAGAAACTGCGATTTCTCTGAGAAAGCATGATGCTATGATTGACTTTTAGGACTATTTACAATAAAGAGATAAAGAAGAGGAGAAATCTGATGAGCTAAAAATTCAATGGTCTAAGAAATAGAAAGAAGAAAATACATCCAAGAATAGTGAGAACTACTGAATCAGATAAGAGATTGGTTCCTTATTAATAAGCTCATATATATATATATGTATATATATATGAGTTATATATATAATTGTTTAGCAGTTTTGATAGTAAGGATAAGATTAAGTGGACTTTATTTTGTAAATTTCATAGGCTTCATATTGATAGGAAACTAAAACAAAAAACTACATCAAAAGCTAATGATGTACTATATGGTGACTAATATAACATAGTAAAAAAATTATTAAAAAACCCAAAAAACAAAAAACAATGATCTTGATCAACACTTCCTAGAATATACATTACAGAACTTTGATTCCGTGAAATGCATTTCAAAGTAAATTTCCCTCTTTGACAAAGCCAGGCTTCATTTGCCGTATTTACTATTATGGTGGCTGATTAGACATAGTATACTCTCCTTAATTTCTAGTGTCTTTATTATTTTAAGTTACTCTAGGTTCTTAAGAAAGGCAAAACTATAAATTAATTAATTAATTTTGGGAGATGTTGTAATATTTGATTTTATGATTGTATGAAACAGACCGGCTGAATCCACTCAGAGCGATTTCAAGGATTAAGAAAATTCTGTGAAGTAAAATATGAAATGTCTTTTTAGTTATGACCTTCAGTGTTGAAGCAAAGAATCATTACATCTTTATTTAATCTAAAAACTTGATATCCTTACTTCAGTGTTATGATATAAAAATATGGTTTGGAGTTGCACTGGTTGCTTTATATCCAGGCAGCATGAGATGTGGAAAGAGAGATTTAGAGTCAGGTGGAACTGGATTCAAATTCTGGTGAAACATAAGCCAAGTAACTTCTTTCTTCTGACTTTATTTTTTTCATTTGTAGAAGAAGAATGGTTCTGCCTCACTTCCAGGTCTTCCTCTCAGCTGCCCGCACTTGCCTTATAGTTCTCAGTTTATAGTTTGATATCCCAACCCTTAACTAATATTTTCTAGGGACCAGCAATTATATCTTTTTTGTTTCTTCTTTCCATATGTTCAGTACCTACCAATCACTGTATATTCAGTGTCTATGTGCCTGACACATAGAAGGCATGCAACTGTTGTTAGTGGCCCCATAAAAAAAAAAAAATCCACATGAATGAGTGACAGTAATAAGAATTCTCTTCATTGCTGATGGTGTTTTCTGTCCCACTTCATACATATATGCACACATACACCCCCCCCACACACACACACCATAGGCACAGCTTGATGCATCTTCAATAAAAAAATAAGCCCTGTCAACCCAGAGACACACAGTGATGCCATGTGCTAGTGAATGCAGGATGAATTAAAACCAAGACTCTTATTAGCTGCTTCAGAACAGGCCCCCTCATGAGCATTCAATTTAGATTTAAAAGAGCAAGGAGGAAAGTTATTGCATGCTAATTATCTTTAACTTCCACCTTTACATGGTTGATTAGAGATGACAGGATAACTGCCAACTGGGCAGAGATGCTTCTGTCAGAGGAGGGGGGTAGATGCTTCAGTATCCCTTCCTCCCACCTTTCTGGCCCAATAGGTTCCATCACTTTCACTTATCCCATACTTTCACAATGTCACAGGGTCAAAACAGCCTCAGTATAAACAAGGAATAGTCTCTCTATGTCAGTCATGAAGCTGAAATTCTAGATGTGGCAGGTGAGTTCTACCTCAGTAAGATAGTAAGTTCCCTAGCTCTGGAGTTGTCCCTCCTTCTTGTTTCTGTGTTCCCATAATGCCATGTACCTCCATTATAAAAATACATTTTATGTCTGTTTCTTTCACAAAGACTATGTTGGGGGAAGAGATTGAGTTTTTAGATTTTTTAATTCTTAGGACTAACACATAGTTACTCAATACATGTTTATTGGTTGGATAAATGATATAATCAAACCTGGGTGAAACAACCATGCAGGAAACATATAAGAAAAAGTAAGGTATCTGGTACAGGTCATGTGCATTCTCAACCCTGTCCTTGATTTGTACAGCAGTCAGTCATTAGGCTCTAGAGATGGAAAGCAAAGGGCTTCTTCCTGCCAAATTCATCTGTCATCCTTGATTAATTCTTTCTGTTGATGTGGACTGAAAGAAACCAAAAGAAACCCACTTCCTTTTTTTCCCCTTAAAGCCTTGAGTCACCTAGAGTCATCATATGACTTAGGTTTCTTTTCCTTGTCTTAGGTTGAAGGGACTTCTAGACAGAAAGCACATCTAGCTCTCAAGTGGAGTTCCTGAGCCTTGCTACTCAAAATGCCATAAGAAAGTGGAAGAGAGAGAAAAAATGGTTTTTATACATTATTTTACTTCTACCATAACAACTGCCACATGAGATGCCTGGGTAGACCAGAAGTGGGGCTGTGGGGGTGGTGGTTACAGTAGCATATAGACCTAGGATCCATTATTGCTATGACACCAGGCAGACCCTTCAATGAGAGCACTGGAGAGAACAGAGAAAAGATGTGGTTGATGATGCATTGTAAGGACTATGTGAGACACATCTTATTTAATTTAACCCTTGGAACAATTTTAAGGCAGGTGCTACCATTATTCATTTTATAGATGAGGAAATGGAAGTTGAGAGACTTTCTATAATTTGTTCAGGGTCACACAGCTAGTAAGTGGTGAAACCAAACCTCAAATCCATCTATGGTTGACTTACTCCAATATGCATGTTATTAACTACTATACCATATTGCTCCAGGCAGATGTGGATGATCTTAGGAAAAATACTAACGTCCTACATGAATGCAATGTTATTCTATCTTTATTCTTGGTAAGTTAGTGCTTCTGTATTCCCTATGCTCTCTGAGCATCTCACCCTTCCCTGTAGTGACTGATCTTGTGCCTTTACATATTCTGTTGCCTCTACTCAAATCGCTTTCCCCCCTTCCTTTTCTCCCTGCTCTGCCAAACTTCTTGAATGACATCATTTTTTAAGACCTGACTTACATGTCACTTCTCCTCTGAAGTCTTTCTTAACTACCTCTCTAAGGAAGACATTTTCTCCTCTGGGAGTCCCACTGTGTTCTGATGGCATGTGACACATAGCTTATCAGAATGGAAACAGGTTTATTGACCTATCATACGTGTTTTCAATATAGAATACCATCAGCAATGAATAAAAACAGAAGAAAATATCTGTCTTCATGATGTTTAGAATTATAATGGAGAGACAGAAAATAGACAAGCAATTAAAAATGTAATAAAATGCTGGGTTTTTATATATTATAGAAAGAAAAAAGTATAGAAGTGGAAAGTGACAGGGGAAAGTGATCAAGAGGGACCTTTGAAAAGGTTACCTGAGCTGGGATCTGGAGCGAGGGAGCTGGCCATATGGATATTTGGAAGTGCAATGTTCATGAAGCAGGAGTATTTGGGAATATGTGAGGAACAGTAAGAAGGATGGTGTAACTGGGAAAAAGTGCAGAAATGAGGTCAGATAAGAAGTCATGGGTATAATAAACATTGCCCTATAGGCCATGGCGAGGACTTTGAGTTCTAAATGTGAGCAGACACCATGGCAGGGCTGAAAACAGGAGGCTAATATCAAGTGGTTGACTTTGGCTGCTGTGAAGAAGGGATCTTAGGGGTGAGAAGAGTGCAGGGAGTCATGGTAGAAGGTTTCTGCAGTGTTCTAGAGAGAAGAGAGGGAAGCCAGTTTGAACTATGCACTTTAATCAATCTGTTCTCTTGAGCCATCATTCCATCTGTGTCTCAGATTCACTCACCCCTTCTTACTTGGACTTTTGCCCCTGGTGTCCCATATCAGAAATGTTTCTCTAACTTACTCCTTCTATTCATGGGAAAGCCCAAGAGCCTCTGATCCTCTCTTTGTATACCAAGTTTGTTCTTGCCTTACACCAAGTCAGGTTGGCTTGTCATATTGAACCATTACTGCTATTCACACAAAATATCTGCTTATGCATTGGTCAGACTTCTTGCAAGTGCCAAGTTCAAAAGTCTTTATTTATTCTCACTAGATCATCAAGGCATTCGGTGCCATCTTTACTTAATATCCTGGGAATGGCTGTGGCTGCTGCATCTCTGCCTCTTTCTACATTCTGATATGAGTAATTGCTCTTCCCCAAATCTCTATGTCCAGAGTTATACCACTGGAAAGGAGTGGATCCACCTAACGCCCAAACAGATTTTTTTTTTATTATATCATACTACACAGTGATGTTCTATATCTCAGCAGTAATCTTTTGTTGTTATTATTTGGGGGGGGGCGAGAGGAGGCAATATGTGAAATTTTAATAAAGCTCTCATTAGGGGCCAGGATCTATTTACACATCTAATAATCCATTGTCACATAACTCCTTACTCCAATTCCAATCCTGAGTTAAGTATCACTATGCCACTTTCCAGCTGAAAAAAAGTGTGGAGAAACATACGTAACCAAAGTTCTCAGAGCTACTAAATCACTGGAGGTGAGTTTCAAGTCTATGTTTGTCTAAGACCCACAAAGCCCAGCTTACATTCTACTCTGCTCTAATCACTATATTTATCATCAGTAGTCCCGATGAAAAGGCTAAACATTTAAAAAATAATCCTGCCAAAGTTCCAGTATCTATACTTGTCTTTAGATATTTTGTCTAGTATACTGTTTTCCTTTATGATTTTTTTCTCAATATCTCTATTGCTTGATCTTCAGAAAATTATGAAGAATGTATGATTTCCCCCTAGATGTGTTTATAATATAATTAACCCCACTTCATTTGGTAAACATTTATTGAGAATTGATTATGTACCAAGAAAATCATCAAATAGTGAAGATACTTAGATGAATGAGATATGGTTCTTCCTCTGGAAAAGCTTATATCCTACTGGGAGAAACAGTCATTAAAAGCAATTAATTGTAATGATCCATGCAGTAGTTGAAATAAAGGTGTGTCAGACATAGAAAAACAGAAAAAATTACTTCTCCTAGGAGGATCTGGAAAAACCTTCATGGAGTAGATGATATTTGAACATCCACTGAGGGATAAGTAGGTGTTTGCCAAGGTGTCTTGTATACCGAGTGGTTTTACAGCAGCAAGGTGTAGCCATAGGAAGTATTAGTGTTTTGGGACCATCACTGGTCCTATGGTGACCAAACTGTATGTATAGGAGGAAATAGAGGGGATGTAGTGAAGGGGATGATGACACAGATTATTCCAGGAGCAGCCTGCACTGGCACACTAAAAAGTTTAGGCTTCACAAAACCACAGTCAGATATCACCTCACACCTGTTAGGATAGTTGTTATCAAAAAGACAAGAGATAACAAATGTTGGTGAGGCCACAGAGAAAAGGGAACCCTGGTACACTGTTGGTGGGAATGTAAATTGGTACATATAGTAATTTTGGAAAATAGTATAGAGGTTCCTTTAAAGATTAAAAACAGAACTAGCATATGATCCAGCAATCGTATTTCTGGAGATATATCCTAAGGAAATGAAATCACTACCTTAAAGATATATCTCAATTTTCATATTCATTGCAGCATTATTCACAATAGTGACTATATGGAAACAATCTAAATATCCATCAATAGATGAATGGATGAAGAAAATGTGGTGTGTGTGTGTGTGTGTGCGTATGCAATGAAATATCAGTTTAAAAAAAAAAAGGAAATCCTTCCATTTGCAACAACATAGATGAATGTGGAGGGCATTATACTAAGTGAAATAACCCAGACAGAGAAAAAAATAATGTAAGGTACCACTTAAATGTAGAATCTAAAAAACAAAAAGAAAAAGAAAAAACAACCAAAATGAAAAAACAAACAAACAAAAAACCCCACTAAGTTCATAGAAACAGAAACTAGAATGGTGATTGTCAGGAGCTGGAGGGTGGAGAAAATGGGTAGACGTTGGTCAAAAAATACAGACTTTCAGTTATAAGGTGAAGAAATTCTGAGGATCTAATGGACAACATGGTGATTATAGTTAGTAATATTGTGTTGTATACTTGAAATTTGCTAAGAAAATAGATTGTAAGCATTCTCACCATGTGTACACAAAAAGGCAAGTACATGAGGTAATTAATGTGTTAATGAATGAATCATGGTAAATATTTCACAATGTGTATGTATATCAAAGCATCCCACACTTTCAAGATACACAATTTTATTTCTCAGTTATACCTCGGTAAGCTGAAAACACAACTTCAGTCTTCATCTGAAAAAATAGGGAACATTTTGAGGTTTAGAGAGTAAAGGGAGCCTGTGAAAAGGATAAACATAGAATGTAAGATAAATGAGAAGTTCCTATTCCTGTACATTTACTAGGAATGCAAACCATATACTAGAGAGAACTAGGGAATCCGTCCTCTTACTTACCTCACACCCCAGCCATGCTGAGCTTTTCCTCTTTGTCCCTATTGTGGATTCCCCATGTTAGATCTCTACTCATGGAAAGTGCCAAAATGTTCATCAGAGCAGAAAAATCTTCCAGCATCCAGCATCCATAAAACTCTGGGTCTTGCTGTTTCCTTGCCTTTTGCTCTAGTCTAGACCATTGTACTTGCTAAGGGTTAAGCAAAAAGATAGGGAACTATAGGTTTTAAGAACATGGGTTTTGGTGAACGCTGTGAATTGTGTAAGACTGATGAATCACAGACCTGTACCCCTGAAACAAATAATACATTATGTGTTATTAAAAAAAAAATAAAAATAGGAGGGCGGAGCAAGATGGCGGACGAGTAGGAGACCTGGATTTCGTTTGGTCTCAGGAATTCAGCTGGTTAGGGATCAAACCATTCTGAACACCTACAAACTCAACAGGAGGTCGAAGAAAAGAAGAGCAACAACTCTCTCATCAGAAAAGCGACCACTTTCTGGAAGGTTTTTTCTGATTTGTTTAGAGTATATTTTCTGGGGACGTTGTTACTCTGCTAGCATTTTGTTCTCTCATTAATCTATTCTCCTCTGCACAAAATGACAAGACGGAAAAAATCACCTCAACAAAAAGAACAAGAGGTAGTACCGACTGCCAGGGACCTACTGAATACGGACATTAGTACGATGTCAGATCTAGAGTTCAGAATCATCACTTTAAAGATACTAGCTGGGCTTGAAAAAAATATGGAAGTTATTAGAGAAACCCTTTCTGGAGAAGTAAAAGAACTAAAATCCAACCAAGTAGAAATCAAAAAGGCTATTAATGAGGTGCAATCAAAAATGGGGGCACTAACTGCTAGAATAAATGAGGCAGAAGAGAGAATCAGTAATATAGAAGATGAAATGATGGAAAATAAAGAGGCTGAGAAAAAGAGAGATAAACAACTACTGGATCACGAGGGCAGAATTCGAGAGATAAGCGATACCATAAGACGAAACAACATTAGAATAATTGGGATCCCAGAAGAAGAAGAAAGAGAGAGAGGGGCAGAAGGTATAATGGAGCAAATTATAGCAGAGAACTTCCCTAATTTGGGGAAGGAAACAGGCATGAAAATCCAAGAAGCACAGAGAACCCCTCTCAAAATCAATAAAAATAGGTCAACACCCCGACATCTAATAGTAAAACTTACGAGTCTCATAGACAAAGAGAAAATCCGGAAAGCAGCTCGGGAGAAGAGATATGTAACCTACAAGGGTAGAAACATTAGACTGGCAACAGACCTATCCACAGAGACCTGGCAGGCCAGAAAGGACTGGCAGGATATATTGAGAGCACTAAATGAGAAAAATATGCAGCCAAGAATACTCTATCCAGCTAGGCTGTCATTGAAAATTGAAGGAGAGATAAAAAGCTTCCAGGACAAACAAAAACTAAAGGAATTTGCAAACACAAAACCAGCCCTACACGAAATCTTGAAAGGGGTCCTCTAAACAAAGAGAGAGCCTAAAAGCAACATAGACCAGAAAGGAACACAGACAATATACGGTAACAGTCACCTTACAGGCAATACAATGGCACTAAATTCCTATCTTTCAATAGTTACCCTGAATGTAAATGGGCTCAATGCCCCAATCAAAAGACACAGGCTATCAGACTGGATTAAAAAACAAGACCCATCGATATGCTGTCTGCAAGAGACTCATTTTTGACCCAAAGACAGCCCCGGATTGAAAGTGAGGGGGTGGAAAACCATTTACCATGCTAATGGACACCAAAAGAAAGCTGGGGTGGCAATCCTTATATCAGACAAATTAGATTTTAAACCAAAGACTGTAATAAGAGATGAGGAAGGACACTATATCATACTTAAAGGATCTATCCAACAAGAAGATCTAACAATTGTAAATATCTATGCCCCTAACATGGGAGCAGTCAATTATATAAGCCAATTAATAACAAAAGCAAAGAAACACATCGACAACAATACAATAATAGTGGGGGACTTTAACACCCCCCTCACTGAAATGGACAGATCGTCTAAGCAAAAGATCAACAAGGAAATAAAGACTTTAAATGACACAGTGGACCAAATGGACTTTACAGACATATTCAGAACATTCCACCCCAAAGCAACGGAATACACATTCTTCTCTAGTGCCCATGGAACATTCTCCAGAATAGATCACATCCTAGGTCATAAATCAGGTCTCAACCGGTACCAAAAGATTGGAATCATTCCCTGCCTATTTTCAGACCACAATGCTTTGAAACTAGAGCTCAATCACAAGACAAAAGTCAGAAAGAACTCAAATACATGGAGGCTAAAGAGCATCCTACTGAAGAACGAATGGGTCAACCAGGAAATTAAAGAAGAATTAAAAAAATACATGGAAACCAATGAAAATGAAAACACAACTGTTCAAAATCTTTGGGATGCAGCAAAGGCAGTCCTAAGAGGAAAGTATATAGCAATACAAGCCTTTCTCAAGAAGCAAGAAAGGTCTCAAGTACACAACCTAACCCTACACCTAAAGGAGCTGGAGAAAGAACAGCAAATAAAGCCTAAACCCAGCAGGAGAAGAGAAATAATAAAGATCAGAGCAGAAATCAATGAAATAGAAACTAAAAGAACAGTAGAACAGATCAACGAAACTGGGAGCTGGTTCTTTGAAAGAATTAACAAGATTGATAAACCCCTGGCCAGACTTATCAAAAAGAGAAGAGAAATGACCCACATCAACAAAATCATGAATGAAAGAGGAGAGATCACAACCAACACCAAAGAAATACAAACAATTATAAGAACATATTATGAGCAACTCTATGCCAGCAAATTAAATAACCTGGAAGAAATGGATGCATTTCTAGAGATGTACCAACTACCAAAACTGAACCAGGATGAAATAGAAAACCTGAACAGACCTATAACCACTAAGGAAATTGAAGCAGTCATCCAAAATCTCCCAAATAACAAAAGCCCAGGGCCAGATGGCTTCCCAGGGGAATTCTACCAAACATTTCAAGAAGAATTCATACCTATTCTTCTGAAACTGTTCCAAAAAATAGAAATGGAAGGAAAACTTCCCAACTCATTTTATGAGGCCAGCATTACCTTGATCCCAAAACCAGACAAAGACCCCATCAAAAAGGAGAATTACAGACCAATATCCCTGATGAACATGGATGCAAAAATTCTCACCAAAATACTAGCCAATAGGATCCAACAGTACATTAAAAGGATTATTCACCATGACCAAGTGGGATTTATCCCTGGGCTGCAAGGTTGGTTCAACATCCGCAAATCAATCAATGTGATACAATACATTAACAAAAGAAAGAACAAGAATCATATGATCCTCTCAATAGATGCAGAAAAAGCATTTGACAAAGTACAGCATCCTTTCTTGATCAAAACTCTTCAGAGTATAGGGATCGAGGGTACATACCTCAATATCATAAAAGCCATCTATGAAAAACCTACAGCGAATATCATTCTCAATGGGGAAAAACTGAGAGCTTTCCCCCTAAGGTCAGGAACGCGGCAGGGATGTCCACTATCACCACTGCTATTCAACATAGTATTGGAAGTCCTAGCCACAGCAATCAGACAACAAAAAGAAATCAAAGGCATCCAAATTGGCAAGGAAGAAGTCAAACTCTCACTCTTTGCAGATGATATGATACTTTATGTGGAAAACCCCAAAGACTCCACCCCAAAACTGCTAGAACTCATACAGGAATTCAGTAAAGTGGCAGGATATAAAATCCATGCACAGAAGTCAGTGGCATTCCTATACACCAACAACAAGACAGAAGAAAGGGAAATTAAGGAGTCGATCCCATTTACAATTGCACCCAAAACCATAAGATACCTAGGAATAAATCTAACCAAAGAGACAAAGGATCTGTACTCAGAAAACTATAAAATACTCATGAAAGAAATTGAGGAAGACACAAAGAAATGGAAAAACATTCCATGCTCATGGATTGGAAGAACAAATATTGTGAAGATGTCAATGCTACCTAGAGCAATCTACACATTCAATGCAATCCCCATCAAAATACCATCCACTTTTTTCAAAGAAATGGAACAAATAATCCTAAAATTTGTATGGAACCAGAAAAGACCCCGCATAGCCAGAGGAATGTTGAAAAAGAAAAGCAAAGCCGGCGGCATCACAATTCCGGACTTCCAGCTCTATTACAAAGCTGTCATCATCAAGACAGCATGGTACTGGCACAAAAACAGACACATAGATCAATGGAACAGAATAGAGAGCCCAGAAATGGACCCTCAACTCTATGGTCAACTCATCTTTGACAAAGCAGGAAAGAATGTCCAATGGAACAAAGACAGTCTCTTCAACAAATGGTGTTGGGAAAATTGGATAGCCACATGCAAAAGAATGAAACTGGACCATTTCCTTACACCACACACAAAAATAGACTCCAAATGGTTGAAAGACCTCAATGTGAGACAGGAGTCCATCTAAATCCTAAAGGAGAACACAGGCAGCAACCTCTTTGACCTCAGCCGAAGCAACTTCTTCCTAGAAACATCGCCAAAGGCAAGGGAGGCAAGGGCAAAAATGAACTATTGGGACTTCATCAAGATAAAAAGCTTTTGCAAAGCAAAGGAAACAGTCAACAAAACCAAAAGACAACGAACAGAATGGGAGAAGATATTTGCAAATGACATATCAGATAAAGGGCTAGTATCCAAAATCTATAAAGAACTCATCAAACTCAACACCCAAAGAACAAAGAATCCAATCAAGAAATGGGCAGAAGACATGAAAAGACATTTTTCCAAAGAAGACATGCAAATGGCCAACAGACACATGACAAAGTGCTCAACATCACTCGACATCAGGGAAATCCAAATCAAAACCTCAATGAGATACCACCTCACACCTGTCAGAATGGCTAAAATTAACAAGTCAGGAAATGACAGATGTTGGTGGGGATGCGGAGAAAGGGGAACCCTCCTACACTGTTGGTGGGAATGCAAGCTGGTGCAGCCACTCTGGAAAACTGTATGGAGGTTCCTCAAAAAGTTGAAAATAGAGCTACCATATGATCCAGCAATTGCACTACTGGGTATTTACCCCAAAGATACAAAAGTAGGGATCCGAAGGGGTACGTGCACCCCGATGTTTATAGCAGCAATGTCCACAATAGCCAAACTGTGGAAAGAGCCAAGATGTCCATCAACAGATGAATGGATAAAGAAGATGTGGTATATATATACAATGGAATATTATGCAGCCATCAAAAGGAATGAGATCTTGCCATTTGCAACGACGTGGATGGAACTGGAGGGTATTATGTTGAGTGAAATAAGTCAAACAGAGAAAGACATGTATCATATGATCTCACTGATATGAGGAATTCTTAATCTCAGGAAACAAACTGAGGGTTGCTGGAGTGGGGGGTGGGGTGGGAAGGATGGGGTGACTGGGTGATAGACACTGGGGAGGGTATGTGCTCTGGTAAGCGCTGTGAATTGTGCAAGACTGTTGAATCTCAGATCTGTACCTCTGAA